>NC_080795.1:7500-20000 GCF_028018385.1 Neofelis nebulosa | reverse complement strand
GGTTAGGGTTAGGGTTAGGGTTAGGGTTAGGGTTAGGGTTAGGGTTAGGGTTAGGGTTAGGGTTAGGGTTAGGGTTAGGGTTAGGGTTAGGGTTAGGGTTAGGGTTAGGGTTAGGGTTAGGTTAGGGTTAGGGTTAGGGTTAGGGTTAGGGTTAGGGTTAGGGTTAGGGTTAGGGTTAGGGTTAGGGTTAGGGTTAGGGTTAGGGTTAGGGTTAGGGTTAGGGTTAGGGTTAGGGTTAGGGTTAGGGTTAGGGTTAGGGTTAGGGTTAGGGTTAGGGTTAGGGTTAGGGTTAGGGTTAGGGTTAGGGTTAGGGTTAGGGTTAGGGTTAGGGTTAGGGTTAGGGTTAGGGTTAGGGTTAGGGTTAGGGTTAGGGTTAGGGTTAGGGTTAGGGTTAGGGTTAGGGTTAGGTTAGGGTTAGGGTTAGGGTTAGGGTTAGGGTTAGGGTTAGGGTTAGGGTTAGGGTTAGGGTTAGGGTTAGGGTTAGGGTTAGGGTTAGGGTTAGGGTTAGGGTTAGGGTTAGGGTTAGGGTTAGGGTTAGGGTTAGGGTTAGGGTTAGGGTTAGGGTTAGGGTTAGGGTTAGGGTTAGGGTTAGGGTTAGGGTTAGGGTTAGGGTTAGGGTTAGGGTTAGGGTTAGGGTTAGGGTTAGGGTTAGGGTTAGGGTTAGGGTTAGGGTTAGGGTTAGGGTTAGGGTTAGGGTTAGGGTTAGGGTTAGGGTTAGGGTTAGGGTTAGGGTTAGGGTTAGGGTTAGGGTTAGGGTTAGGGTTAGGGTTAGGGTTAGGGTTAGGGTTAGGGTTAGGGTTAGGGTTAGGGTTAGGGTTAGGGTTAGGGTTAGGGTTAGGGTTAGGGTTAGGGTTAGGGTTAGGGTTAGGGTTAGGGTTAGGGTTAGGGTTAGGGTTAGGGTTAGGGTTAGGGTTAGGGTTAGGGTTAGGGTTAGGGTTAGGGTTAGGGTTAGGGTTAGGGTTAGGGTTAGGGTTAGGGTTAGGGTTAGGGTTAGGGTTAGGGTTAGGGTTAGGGTTAGGGTTAGGGTTAGGGTTAGGGTTAGGGTTAGGGTTAGGGTTAGGGTTAGGGTTAGGGTTAGGGTTAGGGTTAGGGTTAGGGTTAGGGTTAGGGTTAGGGTTAGGGTTAGGGTTAGGGTTAGGGTTAGGGTTAGGGTTAGGGTTAGGGTTAGGGTTAGGGTTAGGGTTAGGGTTAGGGTTAGGGTTAGGGTTAGGGTTAGGGTTAGGGTTAGGGTTAGGGTTAGGGTTAGGGTTAGGGTTAGGGTTAGGGTTAGGGTTAGGGTTAGGGTTAGGGTTAGGGTTAGGGTTAGGGTTAGGGTTAGGGTTAGGGTTAGGGTTAGGGTTAGGGTTAGGGTTAGGGTTAGGGTTAGGGTTAGGGTTAGGGTTAGGGTTAGGGTTAGGGTTAGGGTTAGGGTTAGGGTTAGGGTTAGGGTTAGGGTTAGGGTTAGGGTTAGGGTTAGGGTTAGGGTTAGGGTTAGGGTTAGGGTTAGGGTTAGGGTTAGGGTTAGGGTTAGGGTTAGGGTTAGGGTTAGGGTTAGGGTTAGGGTTAGGGTTAGGGTTAGGGTTAGGGTTAGGGTTAGGGTTAGGGTTAGGGTTAGGGTTAGGGTTAGGGTTAGGGTTAGGGTTAGGGTTAGGGTTAGGGTTAGGGTTAGGGTTAGGGTTAGGGTTAGGGTTAGGGTTAGGGTTAGGGTTAGGGTTAGGGTTAGGGTTAGGGTTAGGGTTAGGGTTAGGGTTAGGGTTAGGGTTAGGGTTAGGGTTAGGGTTAGGGTTAGGGTTAGGGTTAGGGTTAGGGTTAGGGTTAGGGTTAGGGTTAGGGTTAGGGTTAGGGTTAGGGTTAGGGTTAGGGTTAGGGTTAGGGTTAGGGTTAGGGTTAGGGTTAGGGTTAGGGTTAGGGTTAGGGTTAGGGTTAGGGTTAGGGTTAGGGTTAGGGTTAGGGTTAGGGTTAGGGTTAGGGTTAGGGTTAGGGTTAGGGTTAGGGTTAGGGTTAGGGTTAGGGTTAGGGTTAGGGTTAGGGTTAGGGTTAGGGTTAGGGTTAGGGTTAGGGTTAGGGTTAGGGTTAGGGTTAGGGTTAGGGTTAGGGTTAGGGTTAGGGTTAGGGTTAGGGTTAGGGTTAGGGTTAGGGTTAGGGTTAGGGTTAGGGTTAGGGTTAGGGTTAGGGTTAGGGTTAGGGTTAGGGTTAGGGTTAGGGTTAGGGTTAGGGTTAGGGTTAGGGTTAGGGTTAGGGTTAGGGTTAGGGTTAGGGTTAGGGTTAGGGTAGGTTAGGGTTAGGGTTAGGGTTAGGGTTAGGGTTAGGGTTAGGGTTAGGGTTAGGGTTAGGGTTAGGGTTAGGGTTAGGGTTAGGGTTAGGGTTAGGGTTAGGGTTAGGGTTAGGGTTAGGGTTAGGGTTAGGGTTAGGTTAGGGTTAGGGTTAGGGTTAGGGTTAGGGTTAGGGTTAGGGTTAGGGTTAGGGTTAGGGTTAGGGTTAGGGTTAGGGTTAGGGTTAGGGTTAGGGTTAGGGTTAGGGTTAGGGTTAGGGTTAGGGTTAGGGTTAGGGTTAGGGTTAGGGTTAGGGTTAGGGTTAGGGTTAGGGTTAGGGTTAGGGTTAGGGTTAGGGTTAGGGTTAGGGTTAGGGTTAGGGTTAGGGTTAGGGTTAGGGTTAGGGTTAGGGTTAGGGTTAGGGTTAGGGTTAGGGTTAGGGTTAGGGTTAGGGTTAGGGTTAGGGTTAGGGTTAGGGTTAGGGTTAGGGTTAGGGTTAGGGTTAGGGTTAGGGTTAGGGTTAGGGTTAGGGTTAGGGTTAGGGTTAGGGTTAGGGTTAGGGTTAGGGTTAGGGTTAGGGTTAGGGTTAGGGTTAGGGTTAGGGTTAGGGTTAGGGTTAGGGTTAGGGTTAGGGTTAGGGTTAGGGTTAGGGTTAGGGTTAGGGTTAGGGTTAGGGTTAGGGTTAGGGTTAGGGTTAGGGTTAGGGTTAGGGTTAGGGTTAGGGTTAGGGTTAGGGTTAGGGTTAGGGTTAGGGTTAGGGTTAGGGTTAGGGTTAGGGTTAGGGTTAGGGTTAGGGTTAGGGTTAGGGTTAGGGTTAGGGTTAGGGTTAGGGTTAGGGTTAGGGTTAGGGTTAGGGTTAGGGTTAGGGTTAGGGTTAGGGTTAGGGTTAGGGTTAGGGTTAGGGTTAGGGTTAGGGTTAGGGTTAGGGTTAGGGTTAGGGTTAGGGTTAGGGTTAGGGTTAGGGTTAGGGTTAGGGTTAGGGTTAGGGTTAGGGTTAGGGTTAGGGTTAGGGTTAGGGTTAGGGTTAGGGTTAGGGTTAGGGTTAGGGTTAGGGTTAGGGTTAGGGTTAGGGTTAGGGTTAGGGTTAGGGTTAGGGTTAGGGTTAGGGTTAGGGTTAGGGTTAGGGTTAGGGTTAGGGTTAGGGTTAGGGTTAGGGTTAGGGTTAGGGTTAGGGTTAGGGTTAGGGTTAGGGTTAGGGTTAGGGTTAGGGTTAGGGTTAGGGTTAGGGTTAGGGTTAGGGTTAGGGTTAGGGTTAGGGTTAGGGTTAGGGTTAGGGTTAGGGTTAGGGTTAGGGTTAGGGTTAGGGTTAGGGTTAGGGTTAGGGTTAGGGTTAGGGTTAGGGTTAGGGTTAGGGTTAGGGTTAGGGTTAGGGTTAGGGTTAGGGTTAGGGTTAGGGTTAGGGTTAGGGTTAGGGTTAGGGTTAGGGTTAGGGTTAGGGTTAGGGTTAGGGTTAGGGTTAGGGTTAGGGTTAGGGTTAGGGTTAGGGTTAGGGTTAGGGTTAGGGTTAGGGTTAGGGTTAGGGTTAGGGTTAGGGTTAGGGTTAGGGTTAGGGTTAGGGTTAGGGTTAGGGTTAGGGTTAGGGTTAGGGTTAGGGTTAGGGTTAGGGTTAGGGTTAGGGTTAGGGTTAGGGTTAGGGTTAGGGTTAGGGTTAGGGTTAGGGTTAGGGTTAGGGTTAGGGTTAGGGTTAGGGTTAGGGTTAGGGTTAGGGTTAGGGTTAGGGTTAGGGTTAGGGTTAGGGTTAGGGTTAGGGTTAGGGTTAGGGTTAGGGTTAGGGTTAGGGTTAGGGTTAGGGTTAGGGTTAGGGTTAGGGTTAGGGTTAGGGTTAGGGTTAGGGTTAGGGTTAGGGTTAGGGTTAGGGTTAGGGTTAGGGTTAGGGTTAGGGTTAGGGTTAGGGTTAGGGTTAGGGTTAGGGTTAGGGTTAGGGTTAGGGTTAGGGTTAGGGTTAGGGTTAGGGTTAGGGTTAGGGTTAGGGTTAGGGTTAGGGTTAGGGTTAGGGTTAGGGTTAGGGTTAGGGTTAGGGTTAGGGTTAGGGTTAGGGTTAGGGTTAGGGTTAGGGTTAGGGTTAGGGTTAGGGTTAGGGTTAGGGTTAGGGTTAGGGTTAGGGTTAGGGTTAGGGTTAGGGTTAGGGTTAGGGTTAGGGTTAGGGTTAGGGTTAGGGTTAGGGTTAGGGTTAGGGTTAGGGTTAGGGTTAGGGTTAGGGTTAGGGTTAGGGTTAGGGTTAGGGTTAGGGTTAGGGTTAGGGTTAGGGTTAGGGTTAGGGTTAGGGTTAGGGTTAGGGTTAGGGTTAGGGTTAGGGTTAGGGTTAGGGTTAGGGTTAGGGTTAGGGTTAGGGTTAGGGTTAGGGTTAGGGTTAGGGTTAGGGTTAGGGTTAGGGTTAGGGTTAGGGTTAGGGTTAGGGTTAGGGTTAGGGTTAGGGTTAGGGTTAGGGTTAGGGTTAGGGTTAGGGTTAGGGTTAGGGTTAGGGTTAGGGTTAGGGTTAGGGTTAGGGTTAGGGTTAGGGTTAGGGTTAGGGTTAGGGTTAGGGTTAGGGTTAGGGTTAGGGTTAGGGTTAGGGTTAGGGTTAGGGTTAGGGTTAGGGTTAGGGTTAGGGTTAGGGTTAGGGTTAGGGTTAGGGTTAGGGTTAGGGTTAGGGTTAGGGTTAGGGTTAGGGTTAGGGTTAGGGTTAGGGTTAGGGTTAGGGTTAGGGTTAGGGTTAGGGTTAGGGTTAGGGTTAGGGTTAGGGTTAGGGTTAGGGTTAGGGTTAGGGTTAGGGTTAGGGTTAGGGTTAGGGTTAGGGTTAGGGTTAGGGTTAGGGTTAGGGTTAGGGTTAGGGTTAGGGTTAGGGTTAGGGTTAGGGTTAGGGTTAGGGTTAGGGTTAGGGTTAGGGTTAGGGTTAGGGTTAGGGTTAGGG
Organism: Neofelis nebulosa; assembly: GCF_028018385.1. Classification (NCBI taxonomy): domain Eukaryota; kingdom Metazoa; phylum Chordata; class Mammalia; order Carnivora; family Felidae; genus Neofelis; species Neofelis nebulosa. The sequence goes on along the minus strand of NC_080795.1, from coordinate 14,879 downwards.
TTAGGGTTAGGGTTAGGGTTAGGGTTAGGGTTAGGGTTAGGGTTAGGGTTAGGGTTAGGGTTAGGGTTAGGGTTAGGGTTAGGGTTAGGGTTAGGGTTAGGGTTAGGGTTAGGGTTAGGGTTAGGGTTAGGGTTAGGGTTAGGGTTAGGGTTAGGGTTAGGGTTAGGGTTAGGGTTAGGGTTAGGGTTAGGGTTAGGGTTAGGGTTAGGGTTAGGGTTAGGGTTAGGGTTAGGGTTAGGGTTAGGGTTAGGGTTAGGGTTAGGGTTAGGGTTAGGGTTAGGGTTAGGGTTAGGGTTAGGGTTAGGGTTAGGGTTAGGGTTAGGGTTAGGGTTAGGGTTAGGGTTAGGGTTAGGGTTAGGGTTAGGGTTAGGGTTAGGGTTAGGGTTAGGGTTAGGGTTAGGGTTAGGGTTAGGGTTAGGGTTAGGGTTAGGGTTAGGGTTAGGGTTAGGGTTAGGGTTAGGGTTAGGGTTAGGGTTAGGGTTAGGGTTAGGGTTAGGGTTAGGGTTAGGGTTAGGGTTAGGGTTAGGGTTAGGGTTAGGGTTAGGGTTAGGGTTAGGGTTAGGGTTAGGGTTAGGGTTAGGGTTAGGGTTAGGGTTAGGGTTAGGGTTAGGGTTAGGGTTAGGGTTAGGGTTAGGGTTAGGGTTAGGGTTAGGGTTAGGGTTAGGGTTAGGGTTAGGGTTAGGGTTAGGGTTAGGGTTAGGGTTAGGGTTAGGGTTAGGGTTAGGGTTAGGGTTAGGGTTAGGGTTAGGGTTAGGGTTAGGGTTAGGGTTAGGGTTAGGGTTAGGGTTAGGGTTAGGGTTAGGGTTAGGGTTAGGGTTAGGGTTAGGGTTAGGGTTAGGGTTAGGGTTAGGGTTAGGGTTAGGGTTAGGGTTAGGGTTAGGGTTAGGGTTAGGGTTAGGGTTAGGGTTAGGGTTAGGGTTAGGGTTAGGGTTAGGGTTAGGGTTAGGGTTAGGGTTAGGGTTAGGGTTAGGGTTAGGGTTAGGGTTAGGGTTAGGGTTAGGGTTAGGGTTAGGGTTAGGGTTAGGGTTAGGGTTAGGGTTAGGGTTAGGGTTAGGGTTAGGGTTAGGGTTAGGGTTAGGGTTAGGGTTAGGGTTAGGGTTAGGGTTAGGGTTAGGGTTAGGGTTAGGGTTAGGGTTAGGGTTAGGGTTAGGGTTAGGGTTAGGGTTAGGGTTAGGGTTAGGGTTAGGGTTAGGGTTAGGGTTAGGGTTAGGGTTAGGGTTAGGGTTAGGGTTAGGGTTAGGGTTAGGGTTAGGGTTAGGGTTAGGGTTAGGGTTAGGGTTAGGGTTAGGGTTAGGGTTAGGGTTAGGGTTAGGGTTAGGGTTAGGGTTAGGGTTAGGGTTAGGGTTAGGGTTAGGGTTAGGGTTAGGGTTAGGGTTAGGGTTAGGGTTAGGGTTAGGGTTAGGGTTAGGGTTAGGGTTAGGGTTAGGGTTAGGGTTAGGGTTAGGGTTAGGGTTAGGGTTAGGGTTAGGGTTAGGGTTAGGGTTAGGGTTAGGGTTAGGGTTAGGGTTAGGGTTAGGGTTAGGGTTAGGGTTAGGGTTAGGGTTAGGGTTAGGGTTAGGGTTAGGGTTAGGGTTAGGGTTAGGGTTAGGGTTAGGGTTAGGGTTAGGGTTAGGGTTAGGGTTAGGGTTAGGGTTAGGGTTAGGGTTAGGGTTAGGGTTAGGGTTAGGGTTAGGGTTAGGGTTAGGGTTAGGGTTAGGGTTAGGGTTAGGGTTAGGGTTAGGGTTAGGGTTAGGGTTAGGGTTAGGGTTAGGGTTAGGGTTAGGGTTAGGGTTAGGGTTAGGGTTAGGGTTAGGGTTAGGGTTAGGGTTAGGGTTAGGGTTAGGGTTAGGGTTAGGGTTAGGGTTAGGGTTAGGGTTAGGGTTAGGGTTAGGGTTAGGGTTAGGGTTAGGGTTAGGGTTAGGGTTAGGGTTAGGGTTAGGGTTAGGGTTAGGGTTAGGGTTAGGGTTAGGGTTAGGGTTAGGGTTAGGGTTAGGGTTAGGGTTAGGGTTAGGGTTAGGGTTAGGGTTAGGGTTAGGGTTAGGGTTAGGGTTAGGGTTAGGGTTAGGGTTAGGGTTAGGGTTAGGGTTAGGGTTAGGGTTAGGGTTAGGGTTAGGGTTAGGGTTAGGGTTAGGGTTAGGGTTAGGGTTAGGGTTAGGGTTAGGGTTAGGGTTAGGGTTAGGGTTAGGGTTAGGGTTAGGGTTAGGGTTAGGGTTAGGGTTAGGGTTAGGGTTAGGGTTAGGGTTAGGGTTAGGGTTAGGGTTAGGGTTAGGGTTAGGGTTAGGGTTAGGGTTAGGGTTAGGGTTAGGGTTAGGGTTAGGGTTAGGGTTAGGGTTAGGGTTAGGGTTAGGGTTAGGGTTAGGGTTAGGGTTAGGGTTAGGGTTAGGGTTAGGGTTAGGGTTAGGGTTAGGGTTAGGGTTAGGGTTAGGGTTAGGGTTAGGGTTAGGGTTAGGGTTAGGGTTAGGGTTAGGGTTAGGGTTAGGGTTAGGGTTAGGGTTAGGGTTAGGGTTAGGGTTAGGGTTAGGGTTAGGGTTAGGGTTAGGGTTAGGGTTAGGGTTAGGGTTAGGGTTAGGGTTAGGGTTAGGGTTAGGGTTAGGGTTAGGGTTAGGGTTAGGGTTAGGGTTAGGGTTAGGGTTAGGGTTAGGGTTAGGGTTAGGGTTAGGGTTAGGGTTAGGGTTAGGGTTAGGGTTAGGGTTAGGGTTAGGGTTAGGGTTAGGGTTAGGGTTAGGGTTAGGGTTAGGGTTAGGGTTAGGGTTAGGGTTAGGGTTAGGGTTAGGGTTAGGGTTAGGGTTAGGGTTAGGGTTAGGGTTAGGGTTAGGGTTAGGGTTAGGGTTAGGGTTAGGGTTAGGGTTAGGGTTAGGGTTAGGGTTAGGGTTAGGGTTAGGGTTAGGGTTAGGGTTAGGGTTAGGGTTAGGGTTAGGGTTAGGGTTAGGGTTAGGGTTAGGGTTAGGGTTAGGGTTAGGGTTAGGGTTAGGGTTAGGGTTAGGGTTAGGGTTAGGGTTAGGGTTAGGGTTAGGGTTAGGGTTAGGGTTAGGGTTAGGGTTAGGGTTAGGGTTAGGGTTAGGGTTAGGGTTAGGGTTAGGGTTAGGGTTAGGGTTAGGGTTAGGGTTAGGGTTAGGGTTAGGGTTAGGGTTAGGGTTAGGGTTAGGGTTAGGGTTAGGGTTAGGGTTAGGGTTAGGGTTAGGGTTAGGGTTAGGGTTAGGGTTAGGGTTAGGGTTAGGGTTAGGGTTAGGGTTAGGGTTAGGGTTAGGGTTAGGGTTAGGGTTAGGGTTAGGGTTAGGGTTAGGGTTAGGGTTAGGGTTAGGGTTAGGGTTAGGGTTAGGGTTAGGGTTAGGGTTAGGGTTAGGGTTAGGGTTAGGGTTAGGGTTAGGGTTAGGGTTAGGGTTAGGGTTAGGGTTAGGGTTAGGGTTAGGGTTAGGGTTAGGGTTAGGGTTAGGGTTAGGGTTAGGGTTAGGGTTAGGGTTAGGGTTAGGGTTAGGGTTAGGGTTAGGGTTAGGGTTAGGGTTAGGGTTAGGGTTAGGGTTAGGGTTAGGGTTAGGGTTAGGGTTAGGGTTAGGGTTAGGGTTAGGGTTAGGGTTAGGGTTAGGGTTAGGGTTAGGGTTAGGGTTAGGGTTAGGGTTAGGGTTAGGGTTAGGGTTAGGGTTAGGGTTAGGGTTAGGGTTAGGGTTAGGGTTAGGGTTAGGGTTAGGGTTAGGGTTAGGGTTAGGGTTAGGGTTAGGGTTAGGGTTAGGGTTAGGGTTAGGGTTAGGGTTAGGGTTAGGGTTAGGGTTAGGGTTAGGGTTAGGGTTAGGGTTAGGGTTAGGGTTAGGGTTAGGGTTAGGGTTAGGGTTAGGGTTAGGGTTAGGGTTAGGGTTAGGGTTAGGGTTAGGGTTAGGGTTAGGGTTAGGGTTAGGGTTAGGGTTAGGGTTAGGGTTAGGGTTAGGGTTAGGGTTAGGGTTAGGGTTAGGGTTAGGGTTAGGGTTAGGGTTAGGGTTAGGGTTAGGGTTAGGGTTAGGGTTAGGGTTAGGGTTAGGGTTAGGGTTAGGGTTAGGGTTAGGGTTAGGGTTAGGGTTAGGGTTAGGGTTAGGGTTAGGGTTAGGGTTAGGGTTAGGGTTAGGGTTAGGGTTAGGGTTAGGGTTAGGGTTAGGGTTAGGGTTAGGGTTAGGGTTAGGGTTAGGGTTAGGGTTAGGGTTAGGGTTAGGGTTAGGGTTAGGGTTAGGGTTAGGGTTAGGGTTAGGGTTAGGGTTAGGGTTAGGGTTAGGGTTAGGGTTAGGGTTAGGGTTAGGGTTAGGGTTAGGGTTAGGGTTAGGGTTAGGGTTAGGGTTAGGGTTAGGGTTAGGGTTAGGGTTAGGGTTAGGGTTAGGGTTAGGGTTAGGGTTAGGGTTAGGGTTAGGGTTAGGGTTAGGGTTAGGGTTAGGGTTAGGGTTAGGGTTAGGGTTAGGGTTAGGGTTAGGGTTAGGGTTAGGGTTAGGGTTAGGGTTAGGGTTAGGGTTAGGGTTAGGGTTAGGGTTAGGGTTAGGGTTAGGGTTAGGGTTAGGGTTAGGGTTAGGGTTAGGGTTAGGGTTAGGGTTAGGGTTAGGGTTAGGGTTAGGGTTAGGGTTAGGGTTAGGGTTAGGGTTAGGGTTAGGGTTAGGGTTAGGGTTAGGGTTAGGGTTAGGGTTAGGGTTAGGGTTAGGGTTAGGGTTAGGGTTAGGGTTAGGGTTAGGGTTAGGGTTAGGGTTAGGGTTAGGGTTAGGGTTAGGGTTAGGGTTAGGGTTAGGGTTAGGGTTAGGGTTAGGGTTAGGGTTAGGGTTAGGGTTAGGGTTAGGGTTAGGGTTAGGGTTAGGGTTAGGGTTAGGGTTAGGGTTAGGGTTAGGGTTAGGGTTAGGGTTAGGGTTAGGGTTAGGGTTAGGGTTAGGGTTAGGGTTAGGGTTAGGGTTAGGGTTAGGGTTAGGGTTAGGGTTAGGGTTAGGGTTAGGGTTAGGGTTAGGGTTAGGGTTAGGGTTAGGGTTAGGGTTAGGGTTAGGAGGGTTAGGGTTAGGGTTAGGGTTAGGGTTAGGGTTAGGGTTAGGGTTAGGGTTAGGGTTAGGGTTAGGGTTAGGGTTAGGGTTAGGGTTAGGGTTAGGGTTAGGGTTAGGGTTAGGGTTAGGGTTAGGGTTAGGGTTAGGGTTAGGGTTAGGGTTAGGGTTAGGGTTAGGGTTAGGGTTAGGGTTAGGGTTAGGGTTAGGGTTAGGGTTAGGGTTAGGGTTAGGGTTAGGGTTAGGGTTAGGGTTAGGGTTAGGGTTAGGGTTAGGGTTAGGGTTAGGGTTAGGGTTAGGGTTAGGGTTAGGGTTAGGGTTAGGGTTAGGGTTAGGGTTAGGGTTAGGGTTAGGGTTAGGGTTAGGGTTAGGGTTAGGGTTAGGGTTAGGGTTAGGGTTAGGGTTAGGGTTAGGGTTAGGGTTAGGGTTAGGGTTAGGGTTAGGGTTAGGGTTAGGGTTAGGGTTAGGGTTAGGGTTAGGGTTAGGGTTAGGGTTAGGGTTAGGGTTAGGGTTAGGGTTAGGGTTAGGGTTAGGGTTAGGGTTAGGGTTAGGGTTAGGGTTAGGGTTAGGGTTAGGGTTAGGGTTAGGGTTAGGGTTAGGGTTAGGGTTAGGGTTAGGGTTAGGGTTAGGGTTAGGGTTAGGGTTAGGGTTAGGGTTAGGGTTAGGGTTAGGGTTAGGGTTAGGGTTAGGGTTAGGGTTAGGGTTAGGGTTAGGGTTAGGGTTAGGGTTAGGGTTAGGGTTAGGGTTAGGGTTAGGGTTAGGGTTAGGGTTAGGGTTAGGGTTAGGGTTAGGGTTAGGGTTAGGGTTAGGGTTAGGGTTAGGGTTAGGGTTAGGGTTAGGGTTAGGGTTAGGGTTAGGGTTAGGGTTAGGGTTAGGGTTAGGGTTAGGGTTAGGGTTAGGGTTAGGGTTAGGGTTAGGGTTAGGGTTAGGGTTAGGGTTAGGGTTAGGGTTAGGGTTAGGGTTAGGGTTAGGGTTAGGGTTAGGGTTAGGGTTAGGGTTAGGGTTAGGGTTAGGGTTAGGGTTAGGGTTAGGGTTAGGGTTAGGGTTAGGGTTAGGGTTAGGGTTAGGGTTAGGGTTAGGGTTAGGGTTAGGGTTAGGGTTAGGGTTAGGGTTAGGGTTAGGGTTAGGGTTAGGGTTAGGGTTAGGGTTAGGGTTAGGGTTAGGGTTAGGGTTAGGGTTAGGGTTAGGGTTAGGGTTAGGGTTAGGGTTAGGGTTAGGGTTAGGGTTAGGGTTAGGGTTAGGGTTAGGGTTAGGGTTAGGGTTAGGGTTAGGGTTAGGGTTAGGGTTAGGGTTAGGGTTAGGGTTAGGGTTAGGGTTAGGGTTAGGGTTAGGGTTAGGGTTAGGGTTAGGGTTAGGGTTAGGGTTAGGGTTAGGGTTAGGGTTAGGGTTAGGGTTAGGGTTAGGGTTAGGGTTAGGGTTAGGGTTAGGGTTAGGGTTAGGGTTAGGGTTAGGGTTAGGGTTAGGGTTAGGGTTAGGGTTAGGGTTAGGGTTAGGGTTAGGGTTAGGGTTAGGGTTAGGGTTAGGGTTAGGGTTAGGGTTAGGGTTAGGGTTAGGGTTAGGGTTAGGGTTAGGGTTAGGGTTAGGGTTAGGGTTAGGGTTAGGGTTAGGGTTAGGGTTAGGGTTAGGGTTAGGGTTAGGGTTAGGGTTAGGGTTAGGGTTAGGGTTAGGGTTAGGGTTAGGGTTAGGGTTAGGGTTAGGGTTAGGGTTAGGGTTAGGGTTAGGGTTAGGGTTAGGGTTAGGGTTAGGGTTAGGGTTAGGGTTAGGGTTAGGGTTAGGGTTAGGGTTAGGGTTAGGGTTAGGGTTAGGGTTAGGGTTAGGGTTAGGGTTAGGGTTAGGGTTAGGGTTAGGGTTAGGGTTAGGGTTAGGGTTAGGGTTAGGGTTAGGGTTAGGGTTAGGGTTAGGGTTAGGGTTAGGGTTAGGGTTAGGGTTAGGGTTAGGGTTAGGGTTAGGGTTAGGGTTAGGGTTAGGGTTAGGGTTAGGGTTAGGGTTAGGGTTAGGGTTAGGGTTAGGGTTAGGGTTAGGGTTAGGGTTAGGGTTAGGGTTAGGGTTAGGGTTAGGGTTAGGGTTAGGGTTAGGGTTAGGGTTAGGGTTAGGGTTAGGGTTAGGGTTAGGGTTAGGGTTAGGGTTAGGGTTAGGGTTAGGGTTAGGGTTAGGGTTAGGGTTAGGGTTAGGGTTAGGGTTAGGGTTAGGGTTAGGGTTAGGGTTAGGGTTAGGGTTAGGGTTAGGGTTAGGGTTAGGGTTAGGGTTAGGGTTAGGGTTAGGGTTAGGGTTAGGGTTAGGGTTAGGGTTAGGGTTAGGGTTAGGGTTAGGGTTAGGGTTAGGGTTAGGGTTAGGGTTAGGGTTAGGGTTAGGGTTAGGGTTAGGGTTAGGGTTAGGGTTAGGGTTAGGGTTAGGGTTAGGGTTAGGGTTAGGGTTAGGGTTAGGGTT
>NC_080794.1:92689302-92698642 GCF_028018385.1 Neofelis nebulosa | reverse complement strand
CCCTAACCCTAACCCTAACCCTAACCCTAACCCTAACCCTAACCCTAACCCTAACCCTAACCCTAACCCTAACCCTAACCCTAACCCTAACCCTAACCCTAACCCTAACCCTAACCCTAACCCTAACCCTAACCCTAACCCTAACCCTAACCCTAACCCTAACCCTAACCCTAACCCTAACCCTAACCCTAACCCTAACCCTAACCCTAACCCTAACCCTAACCCTAACCCTAACCCTAACCCTAACCCTAACCCTAACCCTAACCCTAACCCTAACCCTAACCCTAACCCTAACCCTAACCCTAACCCTAACCCTAACCCTAACCCTAACCCTAACCCTAACCCTAACCCTAACCCTAACCCTAACCCTAACCCTAACCCTAACCCTAACCCTAACCCTAACCCTAACCCTAACCCTAACCCTAACCCTAACCCTAACCCTAACCCTAACCCTAACCCTAACCCTAACCCTAACCCTAACCCTAACCCTAACCCTAACCCTAACCCTAACCCTAACCCTAACCCTAACCCTAACCCTAACCCTAACCCTAACCCTAACCCTAACCCTAACCCTAACCCTAACCCTAACCCTAACCCTAACCCTAACCCTAACCCTAACCCTAACCCTAACCCTAACCCTAACCCTAACCCTAACCCTAACCCTAACCCTAACCCTAACCCTAACCCTAACCCTAACCCTAACCCTAACCCTAACCCTAACCCTAACCCTAACCCTAACCCTAACCCTAACCCTAACCCTAACCCTAACCCTAACCCTAACCCTAACCCTAACCCTAACCCTAACCCTAACCCTAACCCTAACCCTAACCCTAACCCTAACCCTAACCCTAACCCTAACCCTAACCCTAACCCTAACCCTAACCCTAACCCTAACCCTAACCCTAACCCTAACCCTAACCCTAACCCTAACCCTAACCCTAACCCTAACCCTAACCCTAACCCTAACCCTAACCCTAACCCTAACCCTAACCCTAACCCTAACCCTAACCCTAACCCTAACCCTAACCCTAACCCTAACCCTAACCCTAACCCTAACCCTAACCCTAACCCTAACCCTAACCCTAACCCTAACCCTAACCCTAACCCTAACCCTAACCCTAACCCTAACCCTAACCCTAACCCTAACCCTAACCCTAACCCTAACCCTAACCCTAACCCTAACCCTAACCCTAACCCTAACCCTAACCCTAACCCTAACCCTAACCCTAACCCTAACCCTAACCCTAACCCTAACCCTAACCCTAACCCTAACCCTAACCCTAACCCTAACCCTAACCCTAACCCTAACCCTAACCCTAACCCTAACCCTAACCCTAACCCTAACCCTAACCCTAACCCTAACCCTAACCCTAACCCTAACCCTAACCCTAACCCTAACCCTAACCCTAACCCTAACCCTAACCCTAACCCTAACCCTAACCCTAACCCTAACCCTAACCCTAACCCTAACCCTAACCCTAACCCTAACCCTAACCCTAACCCTAACCCTAACCCTAACCCTAACCCTAACCCTAACCCTAACCCTAACCCTAACCCTAACCCTAACCCTAACCCTAACCCTAACCCTAACCCTAACCCTAACCCTAACCCTAACCCTAACCCTAACCCTAACCCTAACCCTAACCCTAACCCTAACCCTAACCCTAACCCTAACCCTAACCCTAACCCTAACCCTAACCCTAACCCTAACCCTAACCCTAACCCTAACCCTAACCCTAACCCTAACCCTAACCCTAACCCTAACCCTAACCCTAACCCTAACCCTAACCCTAACCCTAACCCTAACCCTAACCCTAACCCTAACCCTAACCCTAACCCTAACCCTAACCCTAACCCTAACCCTAACCCTAACCCTAACCCTAACCCTAACCCTAACCCTAACCCTAACCCTAACCCTAACCCTAACCCTAACCCTAACCCTAACCCTAACCCTAACCCTAACCCTAACCCTAACCCTAACCCTAACCCTAACCCTAACCCTAACCCTAACCCTAACCCTAACCCTAACCCTAACCCTAACCCTAACCCTAACCCTAACCCTAACCCTAACCCTAACCCTAACCCTAACCCTAACCCTAACCCTAACCCTAACCCTAACCCTAACCCTAACCCTAACCCTAACCCTAACCCTAACCCTAACCCTAACCCTAACCCTAACCCTAACCCTAACCCTAACCCTAACCCTAACCCTAACCCTAACCCTAACCCTAACCCTAACCCTCTAACCCTAACCCTAACCCTAACCCTAACCCTAACCCTAACCCTAACCCTAACCCTAACCCTAACCCTAACCCTAACCCTAACCCTAACCCTAACCCTAACCCTAACCCTAACCCTAACCTCTAACCCTAACCCTAACCCTAACCCTAACCCTAACCCTAACCCTAACCCTCCTAACCCTAACCCTAACCCTAACCCTAACCCTAACCCTAACCCTAACCCTAACCCTAACCCTAACCCTAACCCTAACCCTAACCCTAACCCTAACCCTAACCCTAACCCTAACCCTAACCCTAACCCTAACCCTAACCCTAACCCTAACCCTAACCCTAACCCTAACCCTAACCCTAACCCTAACCCTAACCCTAACCCTAACCCTAACCCTAACCCTAACCCTAACCCTAACCCTAACCCTAACCCTAACCCTAACCCTAACCCTAACCCTAACCCTAACCCTAACCCTAACCCTAACCCTAACCCTAACCCTAACCCTAACCCTAACCCTAACCCTAACCCTAACCCTAACCCTAACCCTAACCCTAACCCTAACCCTAACCCTAACCCTAACCCTAACCCTAACCCTAACCCTAACCCTAACCCTAACCCTAACCCTAACCCTAACCCTAACCCTAACCCTAACCCTAACCCTAACCCTAACCCTAACCCTAACCCTAACCCTAACCCTAACCCTAACCCTAACCCTAACCCTAACCCTAACCCTAACCCTAACCCTAACCCTAACCCTAACCCTAACCCTAACCCTAACCCTAACCCTAACCCTAACCCTAACCCTAACCCTAACCCTAACCCTAACCCTAACCCTAACCCTAACCCTAACCCTAACCCTAACCCTAACCCTAACCCTAACCCTAACCCTAACCCTAACCCTAACCCTAACCCTAACCCTAACCCTAACCCTAACCCTAACCCTAACCCTAACCCTAACCCTAACCCTAACCCTAACCCTAACCCTAACCCTAACCCTAACCCTAACCCTAACCCTAACCCTAACCCTAACCCTAACCCTAACCCTAACCCTAACCCTAACCCTAACCCTAACCCTAACCCTAACCCTAACCCTAACCCTAACCCTAACCCTAACCCTAACCCTAACCCTAACCCTAACCCTAACCCTAACCCTAACCCTAACCCTAACCCTAACCCTAACCCTAACCCTAACCCTAACCCTAACCCTAACCCTAACCCTAACCCTAACCCTAACCCTAACCCTAACCCTAACCCTAACCCTAACCCTAACCCTAACCCTAACCCTAACCCTAACCCTAACCCTAACCCTAACCCTAACCCTAACCCTAACCCTAACCCTAACCCTAACCCTAACCCTAACCCTAACCCTAACCCTAACCCTAACCCTAACCCTAACCCTAACCCTAACCCTAACCCTAACCCTAACCCTAACCCTAACCCTAACCCTAACCCTAACCCTAACCCTAACCCTAACCCTAACCCTAACCCTAACCCTAACCCTAACCCTAACCCTAACCCTAACCCTAACCCTAACCCTAACCCTAACCCTAACCCTAACCCTAACCCTAACCCTAACCCTAACCCTAACCCTAACCCTAACCCTAACCCTAACCCTAACCCTAACCCTAACCCTAACCCTAACCCTAACCCTAACCCTAACCCTAACCCTAACCCTAACCCTAACCCTAACCCTAACCCTAACCCTAACCCTAACCCTAACCCTAACCCTAACCCTAACCCTAACCCTAACCCTAACCCTAACCCTAACCCTAACCCTAACCCTAACCCTAACCCTAACCCTAACCCTAACCCTAACCCTAACCCTAACCCTAACCCTAACCCTAACCCTAACCCTAACCCTAACCCTAACCCTAACCCTAACCCTAACCCTAACCCTAACCCTAACCCTAACCCTAACCCTAACCCTAACCCTAACCCTAACCCTAACCCTAACCCTAACCCTAACCCTAACCCTAACCCTAACCCTAACCCTAACCCTAACCCTAACCCTAACCCTAACCCTAACCCTAACCCTAACCCTAACCCTAACCCTAACCCTAACCCTAACCCTAACCCTAACCCTAACCCTAACCCTAACCCTAACCCTAACCCTAACCCTAACCCTAACCCTAACCCTAACCCTAACCCTAACCCTAACCCTAACCCTAACCCTAACCCTAACCCTAACCCTAACCCTAACCCTAACCCTAACCCTAACCCTAACCCTAACCCTAACCCTAACCCTAACCCTAACCCTAACCCTAACCCTAACCCTAACCCTAACCCTAACCCTAACCCTAACCCTAACCCTAACCCTAACCCTAACCCTAACCCTAACCCTAACCCTAACCCTAACCCTAACCCTAACCCTAACCCTAACCCTAACCCTAACCCTAACCCTAACCCTAACCCTAACCCTAACCCTAACCCTAACCCTAACCCTAACCCTAACCCTATAACCCTAACCCTAACCCTAACCCTAACCCTAACCCTAACCCTAACCCTAACCCTAACCCTAACCCTAACCCTAACCCTAACCCTAACCCTAACCCTAACCCTAACCCTAACCCTAACCCTAACCCTAACCCTAACCCTAACCCTAACCCTAACCCTAACCCTAACCCTAACCCTAACCCTAACCCTAACCCTAACCCTAACCCTAACCCTAACCCTAACCCTAACCCTAACCCTAACCCTAACCCTAACCCTAACCCTAACCCTAACCCTAACCCTAACCCTAACCCTAACCCTAACCCTAACCCTAACCCTAACCCTAACCCTAACCCTAACCCTAACCCTAACCCTAACCCTAACCCTAACCCTAACCCTAACCCTAACCCTAACCCTAACCCTAACCCTAACCCTAACCCTAACCCTAACCCTAACCCTAACCCTAACCCTAACCCTAACCCTAACCCTAACCCTAACCCTAACCCTAACCCTAACCCTAACCCTAACCCTAACCCTAACCCTAACCCTAACCCTAACCCTAACCCTAACCCTAACCCTAACCCTAACCCTAACCCTAACCCTAACCCTAACCCTAACCCTAACCCTAACCCTAACCCTAACCCTAACCCTAACCCTAACCCTAACCCTAACCCTAACCCTAACCCTAACCCTAACCCTAACCCTAACCCTAACCCTAACCCTAACCCTAACCCTAACCCTAACCCTAACCCTAACCCTAACCCTAACCCTAACCCTAACCCTAACCCTAACCCTAACCCTAACCCTAACCCTAACCCTAACCCTAACCCTAACCCTAACCCTAACCCTAACCCTAACCCTAACCCTAACCCTAACCCTAACCCTAACCCTAACCCTAACCCTAACCCTAACCCTAACCCTAACCCTAACCCTAACCCTAACCCTAACCCTAACCCTAACCCTAACCCTAACCCTAACCCTAACCCTAACCCTAACCCTAACCCTAACCCTAACCCTAACCCTAACCCTAACCCTAACCCTAACCCTAACCCTAACCCTAACCCTAACCCTAACCCTAACCCTAACCCTAACCCTAACCCTAACCCTAACCCTAACCCTAACCCTAACCCTAACCCTAACCCTAACCCTAACCCTAACCCTAACCCTAACCCTAACCCTAACCCTAACCCTAACCCTAACCCTAACCCTAACCCTAACCCTAACCCTAACCCTAACCCTAACCCTAACCCTAACCCTAACCCTAACCCTAACCCTAACCCTAACCCTAACCCTAACCCTAACCCTAACCCTAACCCTAACCCTAACCCTAACCCTAACCCTAACCCTAACCCTAACCCTAACCCTAACCCTAACCCTAACCCTAACCCTAACCCTAACCCTAACCCTAACCCTAACCCTAACCCTAACCCTAACCCTAACCCTAACCCTAACCCTAACCCTAACCCTAACCCTAACCCTAACCCTAACCCTAACCCTAACCCTAACCCTAACCCTAACCCTAACCCTAACCCTAACCCTAACCCTAACCCTAACCCTAACCCTAACCCTAACCCTAACCCTAACCCTAACCCTAACCCTAACCCTAACCCTAACCCTAACCCTAACCCTAACCCTAACCCTAACCCTAACCCTAACCCTAACCCTAACCCTAACCCTAACCCTAACCCTAACCCTAACCCTAACCCTAACCCTAACCCTAACCCTAACCCTAACCCTAACCCTAACCCTAACCCTAACCCTAACCCTAACCCTAACCCTAACCCTAACCCTAACCCTAACCCTAACCCTAACCCTAACCCTAACCCTAACCCTAACCCTAACCCTAACCCTAACCCTAACCCTAACCCTAACCCTAACCCTAACCCTAACCCTAACCCTAACCCTAACCCTAACCCTAACCCTAACCCTAACCCTAACCCTAACCCTAACCCTAACCCTAACCCTAACCCTAACCCTAACCCTAACCCTAACCCTAACCCTAACCCTAACCCTAACCCTAACCCTAACCCTAACCCTAACCCTAACCCTAACCCTAACCCTAACCCTAACCCTAACCCTAACCCTAACCCTAACCCTAACCCTAACCCTAACCCTAACCCTAACCCTAACCCTAACCCTAACCCTAACCCTAACCCTAACCCTAACCCTAACCCTAACCCTAACCCTAACCCTAACCCTAACCCTAACCCTAACCCTAACCCTAACCCTAACCCTAACCCTAACCCTAACCCTAACCCTAACCCTAACCCTAACCCTAACCCTAACCCTAACCCTAACCCTAACCCTAACCCTAACCCTAACCCTAACCCTAACCCTAACCCTAACCCTAACCCTAACCCTAACCCTAACCCTAACCCTAACCCTAACCCTAACCCTAACCCTAACCCTAACCCTAACCCTAACCCTAACCCTAACCCTAACCCTAACCCTAACCCTAACCCTAACCCTAACCCTAACCCTAACCCTAACCCTAACCCTAACCCTAACCCTAACCCTAACCCTAACCCTAACCCTAACCCTAACCCTAACCCTAACCCTAACCCTAACCCTAACCCTAACCCTAACCCTAACCCTAACCCTAACCCTAACCCTAACCCTAACCCTAACCCTAACCCTAACCCTAACCCTAACCCTAACCCTAACCCTAACCCTAACCCTAACCCTAACCCTAACCCTAACCCTAACCCTAACCCTAACCCTAACCCTAACCCTAACCCTAACCCTAACCCTAACCCTAACCCTAACCCTAACCCTAACCCTAACCCTAACCCTAACCCTAACCCTAACCCTAACCCTAACCCTAACCCTAACCCTAACCCTAACCCTAACCCTAACCCTAACCCTAACCCTAACCCTAACCCTAACCCTAACCCTAACCCTAACCCTAACCCTAACCCTAACCCTAACCCTAACCCTAACCCTAACCCTAACCCTAACCCTAACCCTAACCCTAACCCTAACCCTAACCCTAACCCTAACCCTAACCCTAACCCTAACCCTAACCCTAACCCTAACCCTAACCCTAACCCTAACCCTAACCCTAACCCTAACCCTAACCCTAACCCTAACCCTAACCCTAACCCTAACCCTAACCCTAACCCTAACCCTAACCCTAACCCTAACCCTAACCCTAACCCTAACCCTAACCCTAACCCTAACCCTAACCCTAACCCTAACCCTAACCCTAACCCTAACCCTAACCCTAACCCTAACCCTAACCCTAACCCTAACCCTAACCCTAACCCTAACCCTAACCCTAACCCTAACCCTAACCCTAACCCTAACCCTAACCCTAACCCTAACCCTAACCCTAACCCTAACCCTAACCCTAACCCTAACCCTAACCCTAACCCTAACCCTAACCCTAACCCTAACCCTAACCCTAACCCTAACCCTAACCCTAACCCTAACCCTAACCCTAACCCTAACCCTAACCCTAACCCTAACCCTAACCCTAACCCTAACCCTAACCCTAACCCTAACCCTAACCCTAACCCTAACCCTAACCCTAACCCTAACCCTAACCCTAACCCTAACCCTAACCCTAACCCTAACCCTAACCCTAACCCTAACCCTAACCCTAACCCTAACCCTAACCCTAACCCTAACCCTAACCCTAACCCTAACCCTAACCCTAACCCTAACCCTAACCCTAACCCTAACCCTAACCCTAACCCTAACCCTAACCCTAACCCTAACCCTAACCCTAACCCTAACCCTAACCCTAACCCTAACCCTAACCCTAACCCTAACCCTAACCCTAACCCTAACCCTAACCCTAACCCTAACCCTAACCCTAACCCTAACCCTAACCCTAACCCTAACCCTAACCCTAACCCTAACCCTAACCCTAACCCTAACCCTAACCCTAACCCTAACCCTAACCCTAACCCTAACCCTAACCCTAACCCTAACCCTAACCCTAACCCTAACCCTAACCCTAACCCTAACCCTAACCCTAACCCTAACCCTAACCCTAACCCTAACCCTAACCCTAACCCTAACCCTAACCCTAACCCTAACCCTAACCCTAACCCTAACCCTAACCCTAACCCTAACCCTAACCCTAACCCTAACCCTAACCCTAACCCTAACCCTAACCCTAACCCTAACCCTAACCCTAACCCTAACCCTAACCCTAACCCTAACCCTAACCCTAACCCTAACCCTAACCCTAACCCTAACCCTAACCCTAACCCTAACCCTAACCCTAACCCTAACCCTAACCCTAACCCTAACCCTAACCCTAACCCTAACCCTAACCCTAACCCTAACCCTAACCCTAACCCTAACCCTAACCCTAACCCTAACCCTAACCCTAACCCTAACCCTAACCCTAACCCTAACCCTAACCCTAACCCTAACCCTAACCCTAACCCTAACCCTAACCCTAACCCTAACCCTAACCCTAACCCTAACCCTAACCCTAACCCTAACCCTAACCCTAACCCTAACCCTAACCCTAACCCTAACCCTAACCCTAACCCTAACCCTAACCCTAACCCTAACCCTAACCCTAACCCTAACCCTAACCCTAACCCTAACCCTAACCCTAACCC
This sequence comes from Neofelis nebulosa, assembly GCF_028018385.1. Lineage (NCBI taxonomy): Eukaryota > Metazoa > Chordata > Mammalia > Carnivora > Felidae > Neofelis > Neofelis nebulosa. Next base: position 92,689,403 of record NC_080794.1, on the reverse strand, counting down.
TAACCCTAACCCTAACCCTAACCCTAACCCTAACCCTAACCCTAACCCTAACCCTAACCCTAACCCCTAACCCTAACCCCTAACCCCTAACCCTAACCCTA
>NC_080794.1:92446802-92684302 GCF_028018385.1 Neofelis nebulosa | reverse complement strand
GACTTATCTAGATGCTGCCTACAAAGACTTATATAGACTTAAGTCACCTGCAGATTTAAAGTGAGGGAATGAAGAAGCATTTATCATGCCAATAATGTCAAAAGAAAGCCAGTAACAATACTTATATCAGGCAAAATAAACTTTAAAACTGAGACTTTATTTTGGTACGCGTTGGGTAAATACCTAATAGTGACATTGCATGCACCCAATATTTATAGCAGCATTATCAACAGTAGCCAAACTATGGAGAAAGCCCAAGTATCCATCAACTGATGAAGGTTGTGGTGTGTGTGTGTGTGTGTGCGTGTGTGTGTGTGTGTGTGTGTGTATTCGTGTGTGTGTATACGTATGTATACGCATATGTACGTATGTGTATGTTCATATATACATACATATGTATATACAATGAAATATAACTCAGCTTCAAGAAGAATGAAATCTTGCCATTTCAATGATGTGGATGGAGCTAGAATGTATTATGCTAAGTGAAATATGTCAATCAGAGAAAGACAAATATATGATTTCACTCATGTGGAATTTAAGAAACAAAACAGATGAAAACATGGGAAGGGGGCAGGAAAAGAGAAGAGTGTTAACAAACCACATGAGTCTCTTAATGTTAGAGAAAAAAACTGAAGGTTGATGGAGGAAGATGGGTCAGCGCTGGGCTAGATGGGGAATGAGTATCACGGAGAGCACTTGTGATGAGCACTGGGTGTTGTATGTAAGGGATGAATCACTGAATTCTACTTCCGAATCCAAGAATGCACTGTATTTCAACTAAGACTTAAATTAAAAAAAAATAATAAAGCTGTAACAAGAGATGAAGACGGACACTATTTCACACTAAAGGAGACAGCCAAACAACAATATCCAATGATTGTAAATTTTGATGCACCCAACATACGATCACCAAGTATATAAAACATTTAACAACAACCATAAAGAATCTCATTTATAATAATATAACGATAGTAGAGGACTTTAACACATCACTCACATCAATGGACAGAACCTGTAAACAGAAAATCAACAAGGAAACAATGGCTTTGAATGACACACTGGACCAGATGGGTTTAACAGATATATTCAGAACACTCCATACTAAAATGGCAGAGTACACATTCTTTTCAAGCGCACATGGGGCATTCTCCAGAACTGATCACATTCTAGGTCACAAATCAGGCCTCAAGAAGTACCCAAAGAGAGAGATCAGACCAAGTATCTTTTCTGACCACAAAGCTAGGAAACTTGAAGTCAACCACAAAAAAAGGGGGGGCCACAAATAAACGGAGGTTAAATAACATGCTACTAAATGAATGGGTCAAACAGGAAATCAATGAGAAAATACACTGAAACAAATGAAAATGAAAATACACTGGTAAAAACCTTTGGAATGCGGCAAAAGCAGTCTACAATGGAAGTATATAGCATTACAAACCTACCTTAAAGAGCAAGAAAAATCTCAAACAATCCTAACTTACAACTAAAGGAATGAGAAAAAGAACAGCAGAAGGAAAGAAATAATAGAGATTAAGGCAGAAACAAGGAATATAGAAACCAAAAAGACACTAGACCAAATCAATGAAACCAGGGGCTGGTTCTTTGAAAGCAGTAATAAACTTGAAAACCTCCTAGGCAGACTTTTCACAAAGAAGAGAGAAAGGACTCAAATAAATAAAATCACAAATAAGAAAGGAGAAATTACAGTCAACACCAAAAAAATACAATTAGAAGATAATATTATGAAAAACTATATGCAACAAATTGGACACTCTGAGAAAAATGGACAAATTCCTAGAAACACACAAACTACCAAAACTGAAACAGGAAGATACATAAATTCTGAAAACAGAAAGAAATCAAATCAGTAATTTAAAAAATCTCCCGCCAACACAAGAGTTCAGGGCCAAATGGCTTCACTGATGAATTCTACCATACATTTAAGGAAGAGGTAATATGTATTCTCCTTGAATTATTACAAAAAATGAAAAAGAAGGAAAACTTACAAATTCATCTTACGAGGCCATCATTACCCTGATACCAAAACCAGATAAAGCCTCCACTAAACCCGAAAACTGCAGCGGTGCCTGTGTGGCTCGGTCAGTTTACTGTCCAACTCTTAATTTCACATTAGGACATTATCTGCAGTGCATGGGTTCGAGTCCCACGTTGGACCCTGCCATGACAGTGTGGGGCATGGCCAGGATTCCCTCTCTCCCTGTCTCTCTGCCCCTCCCTCACTTTTATGTACTCTATCTAAGGAAAGAAAGAAACATTTAAAAAAATGTTTAAAAATTTTTAAATAAAACTGCAGACCAATAGCCTGATGACTATGTATGCCGAAATTCTCATTAAAATACCTTCAAATTAAAGTCAACAATACATTAATAGAATCATTTACCATAATCAAGTGGGATATATTCCTGGGCTGCAAGGGTGGTTCCACATTCACAGATCAATCATCATGATGCACTACAGTAATAGAAGAAAGGATAAGAACAATATGATGCTTTCAACAAATGCAGGAAAACCATTTGACAAAATGTCACATCCATTCATGATAAAAACCCTCAGCAAAGTACATGGAGACTCAACCTACCTGCACATAATAAAGGTCATCTAGGAAAAACCCACAGCTAATCTCATCCTCAATGGGGAAAAATTGAAAGTTTTTCCTCCAAGGTCAGGGACAAGACAGGGATGACCCCTCTCACCACTGTTATTCCACATAGTACGGGAAGCCCTAGCCACAGCACTCAGACAACAAAAAGAAATGAGAGGCATCCAAATCGGCAAGGAAGAAGTAGAGCTTTCACTATTTGGAACTGACATGATGCTCTCTATAAAAAACATTAAAGACTCCCATAAAACTTGCTAGAATTGATATATGAATTCGACAAATCACAATATACAGAAATCGATGTACATAAATGTATTGCATTTCTATAGATGAATAATGAATTAACAGAAAGAGGAAGTAAGGGATCAATCCCATTGACAGCTTCACAAATACCACAAGATACCAGGAATAAACCTAACCAAAGAGGTGAAAGACCTGTACTCTAAAGGCTATGAAACACTGACGAAAGAAATGAAAGAGGACACAAAGAAATGGAAATACATTTCATGTTCATGGATGGGAAGCACAAAATACTGTTAAAATGTCTACACTCCTCAAAACAGTCTACACATGTAATGAAATCCCTATCACACTAACAAAAACATTTGTCACAGAACTAGAACAAATAATCTCAAAATGTGTATGGAATGACAAAAGTCCCCAAACAGCCAAAACAAACTTGAAGAAGAGAAGCAAAGCTGGAGACATCACAATTCCAGAATTTAGGTTATATTACAAAGCTGTACTGATCAGAACAGTATGGTACTGGCAAAACAACAACAACAACCACACACAAAGGCATAGATGAATAGAATGGAAACCCAGAAATGAACTCACACCTATATGGTCAATTGATTCTCAACAAAGCAGGAAAGAATATCCAATGGAAAAAAAAAAGATAGTCTTGGGACACATGGGTGGCTCAGTCACCAAAGCGTGTGATTGTGGATTCAGCTCAGGTCATGATCTCAGGGCAGTGCAGAGCATGCGTGGGATTCTCTCTCTCCATTTCTCTCTGCCCCTCTTTTGCATGCTCTCTTGCTCTCTCTCTCAAAAATACACACATAAACTTAAAAAAAAAGTCTCCTCAACATATAGTTTTGGAAAAACTGGGCAGCAACCTGCCAAACAAAACAAGACCAACAACGGACCACTGTCTTACAACATACACAAAAATAAATCCAACATGGATAAAGACCTATGTGTGAAACCTGAAACCATAAAAATCCCAGAGGGTAATTAACACAGACAGTATCTCTTTGACACTGGCTGTACAAACGTCTTTGTAGATATATCTCCTGAGGTAAGGGAAACACAAGCAAAAATAATGGGACTTCATAAAAATAAAAAGCTTCCGTCACCAAGGAAATAATCAACAAAACTAAAACACCTACAGAATGATATTTGCAAATGACATCTGGTAAAGGGTTAGTGTCCAAAATATATACAGTTATACAGCACCCAAAACAGGAGAAATCCGATTAAAAATGGGCAGAAGACACAAACAGACATTTTCCCAAGGAAGACATACACATGGCCAAGAGACACATGAAAAGATGCTCAACGATACTGATCTTCAGGGAAATACAATTCAAAAGTACAATGATATAACACATCACATCTGCAGAATGACTAAAATCAATGAATGATGAAACAGTAGGTGTTGCCAAGGATGTGGGGAAAGAAGAACCCTCTTGCACTGTGAGTAGGAATGCAAACTGGTGCAGCCACTCTGGAAAACATCATGGAGATTTGTCACACACACACAAAAAAAACTGGAAATAGAACTACCTTACGATCCAGCAATTTCACTACGAGGTATTTACACAAATAATACAAAAATAATTCTTCAAAGGGATACATGCACTGTGATGTTTACAGCAGCATTTTCTACAACAGCCAAATTACGGAAACTGCCCAAGCATCCATCAACTGATGAATAAACTGAGATGCAGTATATGGAGTGTAATATTATTTACCCATAAAAACATGAAATCTTGTCATTTGCTAGGAGGCGCATGGAGAGAGAGAATGTTATGCTTGGTGAAATAAGCCTGTCAGAGAAAGACAAATACCCGATGATTTCACTAATACATGGAAATGAAACAAAACAAAGGAGGGCGGGGGAGGAGACAGTGACAAACAGACTCTTAACTAGGAAACAAACTGAGGGTTCCACAGCGAGGTGAGGGAATGGGTGAAACAGCTGCTGGGGATTAACAAGTGCACCTGGGATGAGCACCGGGTGACGTGTGGAAGGGTTGCTCTATATGAGACACCTGAAAGTAATATTACACTGTGTCTTCACTCACTGGAATTTAAATTAGAAGATAACATAAGGTTAATGAGACTTACCTACCAGGTTTTCTGTAGTTTTCAATCACTTCACTAGGTTGGAAAAATAACCATGAAAATTTTTTAAAAGCATGTATGATGTGGGGGACAGTTTGTGCCCTTACCTCGGTCTCTGGTTCCAGCAGGACTCAGAAAGTGGGTCCCAGCTCATTCTTCTAGAAGGTCCTGAGATGAGCATTTCATGTATTCACGTCCTAACTGAATGCAGCTCCCGTTCTTCTGAATTTCTGTCAGGGTTTCTTCCCGGAAACAAGCCTAAATCTGGAACAAACCATCAACTGCATCTATGAGGTGATGTCGTGGGACCCCGCAATCCACGAGTCCTTTAGTCACATGCGTCGTGTTCAAATACTGTCCGGGAAGGGGAGGAATGAAACACGGGAAAAGCCCAGAAAATGCAAGGGCCTGTGCTGCTCAGCAACCAGCTTGTCCAGGGAAGCCACCCAGCGCCCCCTCCTCAGCACTCAGTACAACAAGACAGCTTCTCTCTGGCGACTCAGCAGATGCCAAGTTGCTGCAAATCTCCCAAGGTCTCCCCTGGGTCGGGCAGCAGAACCCGCTGGAAAAGCAGTTCTGCTCTCTGTCCTGAGGCAGCGGCAGAGGCCCTGCGTCCTCTGGGAGCAACAGAAGCCCTTCCTGCTCTCAGGTGTCCTGGGTCAGAAAAGCCGATGGTGCGCCCTCTGCTGGCCATCACTGCCCGGCAGAGGAACCCGCCCCTCCGGGTCTGTGGTGCTGGAGCTCTCTCTGCTGGCCACCATGGGAATTCCTTCAATGTTGAAGGTCCTGGTTGCTCAGCTGAGAGACCGAAGGTGCTCTGGGCAACTAAGCCTGTTCTCCACATTGGGAAGGGTTTTAGTGACAGGGCCTGGGACACAAAGAAATCTTTTCCTTCTCCCTTCTTGTGAGTGAAGAATGAAACCGGATTTATTAACGTAATGACATAATTTGTAATGTTTTAAGCAATGTTCACAGAAAAATAGACTGCCAATTTACACATGCTGAACAAGAGGTAATTATGTTTACCACCAAAATACTTAGGTTAGGTAAAGAATGGACACCTTTGAGAGAGAGATACCGGCGTCCAGCTATGGAATGAATGAGTCCTAGGGATACAAGGGACAGCCAATGGAATGGAGTCAATCCTGTAGTAATACTGTTGCATGCTTTCACATGATAGCTACACTTGTGCTGAAGTACAACATAATTTATAGACATATGGAATGACTGCAATGCATGCCTAAAACTAATACAACAAATGTGTGAACAATATTTCAATTAAAAATAGACATCCTTGGGGCGCCTGGGTGGCTCAGTCGGTTGAGCGTCCGACTTCAGCTCAGGTCACGATCTCATGGTCCGTGAGTTCAAGCCCCGCGTTGGGCTCTGGACTGATGGCTCAGAGCCTGGAGCCTGCTTCTGATTCTGTCTCCCTCTCTCTCTGCCCCTCCTCCGTTCATGCTCTGTCACTCTCTGTCTCAAAAATAAATAAATGTTAAAAAAAAATTTTTTTTAATTAGACATCCTTTACACTATCTTTAATTTCTCCTTCTTTGCCAATAAACTATCATTCCTGGGGCGTGTGGGTGGCTTAGTCGGTTAAGCGTTCGACTTCGACTCAAGTCATGATCTTGCAGTCCATGAGTTTGAGCCCCGTGTCAGGCTGTCCTGAGAGCTCAGAGCCTGGAGCCTGCCTCAGATTCGGTGTCTCCCACTCTCTCCCCCCTCCCCAGCTCGGGCTCTCTCAAAAAAAGAAAAAAAGAAACATTAAAAATGAAAAATCATTCCTCATTTAGAATCTGTGAAATTCCATTTATACCAGATTCTCTAACATGACCATCTTGATGTGGAGAGCTTATCTGAAAAGTCACTAATAATATCTTTGATGGCACATATGTGACAAGGTCAGAATGCAACTTACAGGGAGCTACACATCTGTTGTGAATTTACAGTGTGTATCCTTGGCTAATATTTCCAACGAAATGTGCTTTAGGGATAAGGATGGGTGAAATAATGTCCATCAATCATATAGGTCAATTTCCTATAGGACCATTATGCCTTCAATTACTAATTACCATCTCTTCAGAATTAAAAGAAAGCTGCGACAAGAAAATGTCTTTGAATTTGATGTAAGAGAAGACTATGGTGTTTTAAAGGGTTCACCTACCTTCTGGAATCCTCAGATTGGTTGTGGACAGGAGGATGGCAACCCACGATTTGGATGCACACCGCTAGTCCCAGAGGGAGGATATGGACCTTATTGTCAAATATTTTTTTATCAATATCAGCAGTCCACCTCTGCCAGGTCCAGACTGCAGCACCTGGGGGCAACACAATGCCTGATGCCTGGGTTCAGAACATGAGGAAGGCCAGCTGGTGGGGGGAGGGGGGAAAATCCAACAGGGCCTGGGGCAGTGAGGAAGATGGCCCCAGGACACCTCCCCACAGGGCAGGCTCTGGAGTTTACCTGCCAAAGAGGAGCACACTCTCCCTCAAGACATCCCTCCCCATGACAGAACATGAGGCTGAGCCTCACAATTCCAGAAGAAATGAGGGATACCCATCTTTTCAATTGCAATGGCCTCTGCAGAGCTTGGAGCCAGTGATGTTGGAGTCTTGGGGTCATGGAACTCTGTTGCCCATGATACAAGCCCTTTCTGCCCCAGCACTCAGAGCCACCTCATACATCCCCTCTCCCCTGGTGCATCTAACCCCATCCACATACCTGGACCAGGTCTCTACTTTCCTCCTTGTACTTCCTCTTTGTCTCTGTTTCTCTCTAACCACATCTCTGTTTCTTCCTTTCACTCTCTAGGGAGTGGTGTAACATACAGTGCTAAGCTTGATTCTTATACATGTGAATATCCAATTTTCCCAGCACCAGTTATTCAAGAGACTACTCTTCTCCACTGTGTATTCTTGACTCCCTTGTCAAATACGAGGTGACTGTGCATGCATGGGTTTAGTTTGGGCTCTCAATTTCTGTTCCATTGTCTTATGTGTGTGCTTATGCCAGTGACATAACTGATTTCTTTGTGTTAGAATGAAGCCTGAAATCAAGAAGTGTGGTGCCTCCTGTTTTGTTCTTTCTTGCGTTGGCTACTTGGGGTCTTTTTGTGGTTCCAAATACATTTTAGGATATGATTTTCTAATTGCATAAAAATTGCATCGGAGTCTTGATAGAGATTGCACTGAATCTCTAGATGGCTTTGGATAATATGGACATTGTATCTATATTAATTCCTCCAAAAGTTGGACATGGGATGGCTTTTCACTGACTTGTGTGTTCTCCTGTTTCTTTCACCCAAATTGAATTTCTTCCATTCCTGCACACAGGTTTTATAGTATTCTGTAGAGAGATCTTTCACTTCCTTGGCTAAATTTATTCCTATAAATTTTATTGTTTTTGATGCTATTGTAAATGGGATTGTTTTCTTTACTTCTTCTCAGATAATTGGGTTAGTATATAGGAATGCTACAGAATTTGATATGGTGACTTTCTATTTCAGAACTTTACTGCATTTCTTGATTAGATATTAACAGGTTCTATTACATTAAACTTTTTATTTCAGTCCTTTACATTATTTTTAAAAAACATGGTATTTGGGAATAGCTGACATACTATGTTACATTAGTTTCAGATGAACAACAGAGTGATTGGACAAATGTATACATTCTGCTATGCTAACACAGGTGTAGCTATCATCTGTCACCATGCATCACTACTCCAGTACCATTCTCTATGTCCCCTATGCTATATCTTCTATCTGTGATTTATTCATTGCATAACCAGAAGCCTGCATGACCCAATCCCCTTCACATATCTAGGGCATACTTGTCTTGTGCCCGATTTTAGTGGAAAATCTTTCACAATTTCACTATTGAGTATGATATTAGCTGTGGGCTTCACATACATGGCCTTTCTTATGTTGAGATGTTCCTGCTACACTGAATTTTAAAGAGTTTTTTAGCACAAATGGATACCGAATTTTCTCAGAACTTTTTTTCTGTGTCTATTGACATCATCACACGAGTTTACCTTTTATTTTTTGAAATGTTATTTATTTATTTTAGTTTAAATTTATTTATGTATTTCTTTAGTGTTTATTTTTTCAAGTTTTTATTTAAATTACAGTTGGTTAACATACAGTGTAATGTTAGTTTCAGGTATAGAATGTAGTCATCCATCACTTACATACAACACTCAGTGATCCTCACAACTAGCGCCCTCCTTAGCCCATCATCCATTTAACCCATCCCCCTGCCCACCTCCCTTCTAGTAACCCTCCGTTTGCTATTTATAGTTAAGAGTCTTGTTTCTGGTTGATTTTTCTTTCATTCAATCATGTGAGGGGTCACATTTATTGATCTGCATTTCTGAAACATCCTTCCTTTACAGGGAAAAAACCCTTCATCACGGTCAGTGATCCCTTTAATGAGCTGAATTTGGTTTGCCTGTACATTATTGGGAATTATTCATCTAATTCCACCACGGGGATACTGGCCTATAGATTTCTGTTCAGGTAGTATCCTTTTCTGGCTTCCTACCAGGGTAATTCCAGTCTGATGAAATGAGTTTGGTGGTGTTCATTCCTTTTGAATCAGTGAGATGACTGCTATTAGTTCTTCTACAAACGTTTGGTCAACTTCACCAGTGAATCCACCTGTCCTGGGCTTTTCTTCCCTGGGAGAACTTCAATTACTGATTCAATTTACTTGCATTGGTTATCTTCTTGTATTGATACAGTCTTCCTTTAATGGGTCTGTGCAAACCTTCTATTTCTTCCTGGTACAGTCTTGGTAGGTTGTGTGTTTCTAAGAACCTATCCATTTCTTCTAGGCAGGCAGTTTGCTGGCATCTAATTTGGCCATAGTCGCCTCTTTGTCTCCTTTATGTTTCTTTGGTATAAGGCGTAATGTCTTCTCTTTTATTTATAATTCTTTTGAATTGGGTCTTCTCTTTGTCTTATCATAGTTTATGTATAGTCTTGACAATTTGGTTTCACTCTTCTGAAAACCCACTGTTGGTCTTCTTCATATTTTCTATTGACTTCATGGTCTCAGTTTCATTGGTTTGCACTCTCATATGGATTACTTTCTCCCTTTTGAGAACATTGGACATAGATTGTTGTTTTTTCTAGTTCTTTGAAGTCAAAGGTAGGTTGTTCATTTGAGTCCCAAATCTATCCTCCACGCATGCAAATCCAGTGGCTCATCAGAGAGCCTTCAATAGTTCTTTTCTGTCCTACTTCTCATTCTCAGAACTCTGAGAAATAGAACCAGAAAATTTATTTGAAGACACAATAGATGAAAACTTCCCTAATGTGGGGAAGGAAACAGATCCACAAGCAGGAAGCACAAAGAACCCCCAATATATTCAACAGAAGCAGATCCACACCAAGCCATATAGTAATTAAAACACAAAATGTCGTGATAAAGAAAAATTTTCACAGCAGGAAAACAAAAGATGACATTTACCTACAAGGGAAACCCCATAAGGTTATCACTGGATGTTTTTCAAAAGAAACTTTGAAACCGTAAGTGACCAGCATGGTATGGTAAAGGTGCTGAATGGAAAATATCTGCAGCCAAAGACAGTCTATCCAGCAAACTTCATTCAAATGGGAGGAGAGATCAAGAGGTTCCCAAATAAATACTAAGAGAGTTCACAACCAACAAACCGCCCCTGCAAGAAATGTTAAAGGGGACTCTTTAAGTGGAAAAGAAACACCTAAAGTGACAATATTAAAGTGAGAAACGCAAAAGCCATAAAAATGAGTATATCTGTAAAACATCAGTCAAGGTATTCACGATATGAAAGGTTTTGAAATAGGAACACTACATAGCTACAACACGGGGAGGAGAGGAGTAAAGAACTGGTTCAAACTTAAACAACTATAAACTTAATATAGACTTCTATATGCAGAAGTGGTTAGGTACAAACCTAATAATAACCACAACCAAACACTACTAATACATATGCAGAGTATAAAGACAAGCAATTTCAACTGTGAAATTGTGAAGAAACCCAGCAAACCAAAAAAAGAGAGAGAAGAAAGGATCAGAAAGATTCAGAAACAACCAACATCAAGTAATAATAGGACAAATACATGTCTATCAATTACTTTGAATGGTAACAGAATAAATGCTCAAATCAAGTCACTGGGTGACAGATAGGGGTAACTGGATGGCTCAATCGCTTGAGATTTCGACTCTTTAAAATTTTTTTTTTCAACGTTTTTTATTTATTTTTGGACAGAGAGAGACAGAGCATGAACGGGGGAGGGGCAGAGAGAGAGGGAGACACAGAATCGGAAACAGGCTCCAGGCTCCGAGCCATCAGCCCAGAGCCCGACGCGGGGCTCGAACTCACGGACCGCGAGATCGTGACCTGGCTGAAGTCGGACGCTTAACCGACTGCGCCACCCAGGCGCCCCGAGATTTCGACTCTTGATTTCAGCTCAGGCTATGATCCCAGGATCATGCGATTGAGCCCCAATTGGGCTCTTCACTGAGCATGGAACTTGGTGAGGATTCATTCTCATTTTCATTCTCTCTCTCCCTCTCTCTCTCTTTGTCTCTCTCTTCCCCCATTCCCCCCACCCCACCCTACCATGCCTGTGCTCTCTCTCTTCATAATAAAAAGCACTGGGTGATAGAATGAATACAATATAGGACCCATCTATTTTCTACCTACAAAAGACTAGGAACACTACATAGCTACAACACGGAGAGGAGAGGAGTAAAGAACTATCAACTTAATATAGACTTCTATATGCAGAAGTGGTTAGGTACAAACCTAATAATAACCGATGCCAATATGGATATCGTCTACAAGGATATGGTCACGAAGATGCAGCAGGAGATCACTGTTCAGCAAATAATGTCTCAGATTGCTAATGTGAAAAAAGATATGGTTATTGTGGAGAAGAGTGAATTTTCAGCCCTCAGAGCAGAAAATGAGAAAATAAACCTCGAACTACATCGGTTAAAACAACAAGTAATGGATGAAGTGGTCAAAGTCCGGACAGATACCAAACTAGAGTTCAATCTAGAAAAGAGCAGAGTGAAGGAACTGTATTCGTTGAATGAAAGGAGGCTGCTGGAAATGAGGACAGAAATGGTGGCATTGCATGCCCAGCAAGATCAGTTATAGACTAGTTATAGAACTAAAGTATCAAAAGAAAACTGCAGTAGCCATACCTATATCAGAAAAAATAGATTTAAAAATAAAACTGTAACAAGAGACAAAGAAGGACACTATACTAATAAAAGGCACAATCCAACAAAAAGATAGAACAATTATAAACACATATGCGTTCAACCTGAGAGCATCCAAAGACACAAAACAGTCCAAAACTAAAGTAAAGAATTGATAGTCATACAATCATAGTAGGATACTTTAACACCCCAATGACATCAATGGAGAGATCATTCCATCAGAAAATCAACAAGAAAGTAGTGACTTTGAATGATAGACCAGATGGGCTTAACCGATATATTTTAGACATCCCATCCTAAAACAGCATAATACACATTATTTTCACGTGCACATGGAACATTCCCCACACTCGATAAAATATTAGGTCAGAAAACAAGCCAAAACAAAATCAAACTGATCAACGTCATACCGTGTGTCTTTTCAGACCACAATGCTATGAAAGTAGAAGACTACAACAAGAAAAGAAAAATCTGGAAAAGGCACAAAAACATGGAAGTTAAATAACATGCTACCAAAGAATCAATGGCTCAACCAAGAAATCAAAGAAAAAATCCAACATAACATGGAAACAAATGAAAATAACAACACAACAATACAAATTTCTGTAAAGCAGGAAAACTGGTTCTAACAGGGAAGTTTACAGCAATACCGGTCTGCCTCAGGAAAAAAAAAAAAAAAAAAAACCCTGAAGTAAACCCCAATCCATAACCTTATAACTATAAAAGCCAGACAAAAGACAACAAACAAAACCCTTAAACAGCAGAATGAAGAAAATAATTAAAATCAGAGGAGAAATAAATGTTATAAAGATTAAAACTATGCACGCCTTGGACCAAAAACGGATGAGGCAGTATGTAAAATCCTACCATACCGAGAGAGGGCAGGGTGAAGGTATGAAACACTTCAGAGCCAGCTGTAATGGGGCGAGGCAAGAAGAACCTCCAGTGCAGAGACACAGGGGCAATAAAATAAAGGCAATCCCTCCCACACAGATGGAGAGTGGTGTCCACACATGAACATCCTCCCGCTCCAAGTGGGAGTGCAACATAACCTACTTCTTGCCCTAGCCCTAACCTTAACATTAACCCAAATCCCAACAACTAAACCTAACAGCTAACTCTAACCATTCCCTAGTACTAAACCCTGCAACTATCCATACGTCTAAACCCAACCCTAACCCTACCGAACCATAAAAGTAAACGTAACAGGAACTAACTTTGACCCTAACCCTCTAACCCTAACCCTATAACTCTAACCCTAAAACTCTACCCTAATGTTCTAACTCTACACGCTAAACCTAAAATAATAAAACCTAAAACTAACCCTAACCCTAACAATAAAACTCTAACACTAACCCTAACACTAACCCCTAATCCAATCCCCTAACCCGTAATGCTAACCAAAGTCCTAGACCTAGACCTCACCTAATCACTAACCCTAACGCAAACCCTAACACTAATGCTAACACCTAACCCTAATCCTACAATCTAACCAGATTTTAAACACAACTTCACAGTTCTAAACACAACTTTAAACACAACCCTCACACTACACTTAACCCTATCTTTCTAACCACATATACAGCAGACACACAGTCAGGGATGTACCCTCACTACAGCCCTCCATGGAACTCACAAAACTGGTGTCGCTTCAGCCCTGGTGACATCCGTGGACGAAAACCTAATTCTAGCTAAGGCTCTCTCTCCATGGGGACCTAATGCCAAAGTCTGACAACACCACGCACCTGGGGTCCAGGAGTGGTGCAGAATCACTAGGCATAGAAATGGAACATCACCATGTTGTTACCAAGGCCCTGCTGCACCTGCCCAAGAAGATTCCTGAGGCCCACCCTACCAATGTCCCATACAGTTGTCTGATCTTTGAACACAAAGACTAATGCTGATCAGCACCCTCCTTATGCCCTCAACTCAACCCTTCAGGGAGACAACTGCACTGCTGTGGGTTCAGCGTGTGGAGCCCTCTGGGACCGAACCCTAAACTTAAACCTAAACCAAACCAGAACCCTCAACCGAAACCTAAACCTATCTCGAGCCCAAACCCTACACTTGGCCCGAACCATCACCACATTACCCTCACTTCAGCCCTCGAGGGAGATCACGAGACTGGAGTCGCTTCAGCCCTGGCGACGTCCCTGGACAAAACCCTAACCCTAGCTAAGGCTCTCTCCCTATGGGGAACAATACAAAAATCTGACAACACCACACGCCTGTGGTTCAGAACTGGTGCAGGATCACTCGTCATAGAACCTGAAACATCACCATGTCATTACAAAGGCCTGGCTGCAGCTGCCGGAGAAGATTCCTGAGGCCTATTCAATCAGTGGCCCATAAAGTTCTGTGGCCTTGTAATCCAAATACTAATCCTGACCAGCACCTTCCCTTGTGCACTAAACTCAGCCATTCGGGGAGAGAACTGCACTGCTGTGGGTTCAGCACCTGGAGCCTCGTAGGCCCTAACCCTAAACCTAACCCTACCCTGAACCGGCACCCTCCACTGAAACCTAAGCCGGCCTCGAACCCTAACCCTCCACTTGAGCCGCCCCGTCACATGGGCCCTCACTTCAGCCCTCAAGGGAGATCACGAGACCAGAGTCGCTTCGGCCCTGGTGACATCCCTGGACTGAACACTAACACTAGCTAACTCTATCTCCCCATGGCGACCCAATACCAAAGTCTGACAACACCAGGCGCATGGGTCTAGAAGCAGCACAGGATCACTCGACATAGAACCTGGAACATCACCATATCGTTTCCAAGGCAGGGCTGCACCTACCTGAGAGGACTTCTGAGACCTAACCGAACAGAGGCCCCTAAAATTGTCCGGCTTTGGACCCAGTACTAATCTGAAACAGCACTCTCCCTTGTGCCCTCCCTTGTGCCCTTTGGGGAGACAACTGCAGTACTGTGGGTTCACACCCGTAGCCTCCTGGGATTTAACCCTAACCCTACCCCTAACCAAAACCCTCAATGAAACCTAACCCTATGTCCAACCCTAACCCTACACTTGACCCGCATCGTCGCATGGGCCTCACTTCAGCCCTCGAAGGAGATCGCTAGACGGGAATCACTTTGGCGCTGACTTCGTCCCTGGACAGAAACCTAACCCTAGCTAAGGTTCTCTCCCCATGGGGACCCCAAACCAAAGTATGACAACACCACACGCCTGGAGACCAGACGCAGTGCATATCACTAGACTTAGAACCTGGAAAATCATCATGTCCTTGCAAAAGGCCCGACTACACCTACCCGAGACGATACCTGAGGCCTAACAAACCAGTGGCACATACAGTTGTCTGGTGTTAGAACCCAAAGGCTAATCCTTACTGGCACCCTCTCCTGTGCCCTCAACTCACCATTCGGGGACAGAACTGCACTAATGCGGTTTAGTGCTTGGAGTCTTCTGAAACCTAACCTTCTCACCCGATGGGGACCCAATACCGAAGTCTGAAAACACCATGCACCTGGGGTGCAGAAGTGATGGAGGATCACTCAACATAAAAACTGGAACATGACCATGTCGTTCCCCAGGCCCAACTGCAGCTGCCCAAGACGATCCTGAGAACTACCTGACCAGACCCCGATACAGTTGTCTGACCGGGGAAGGCGAAGACTAATTCTAACTGGCAGCCTCCCTGGTGCCCTCAACTCAGCCCTTCGGGGAGACAACTGAACTGCTGTGGGTTCAGCTCCTGGAGTCTCCTGGGACCTGACTATAACCCTATCCCTAACCCTAATCAGAATGCTCAAGCGAAACTTAACCCTATCTTTAACCCTAAACCTACACTTGAGCCGCACCGTTGCATGAGCCCTCACTTCAGCCCTCGAGGGAGATCACGAGACCGGAGTCACTTCAGCCCTGGCAACATCCCTTGACCGAACCCTAGCCCAAGCTAAGGCTCTCTCCCCATGGGGGCCAATCCCAAAGTCTAACAAAACGAGGCACCTGGGGTGCAAAAGCGGTGCAGGCTCACTCTGCATGGATTCGAAGCTCACCATGTCATTTCCCATGCCCGGCCTCAGCTGCCCGAGAGGATTCCTG
This sequence comes from Neofelis nebulosa, assembly GCF_028018385.1. Lineage (NCBI taxonomy): Eukaryota > Metazoa > Chordata > Mammalia > Carnivora > Felidae > Neofelis > Neofelis nebulosa. The sequence continues at coordinate 92,668,046 of NC_080794.1, read as the reverse complement.
AGGCCTCGCCGAAAAGGGGCCCATCGACTTGTGTGGCCTTGGCAGCCAAAGACTGATCCTGACCGGCACCCTCCCTTGTGCCCTCAACTCAGCCCTTCGAGAGACCACTGTCCTGCTGTGTGTTCAGTGCCTGGAGCCTCCTGGGACCTAACCCTACCCCTAACCCTACCCTGATCCAGAAACCTCCACGAAAACCTAGGCCGGCCTCAAAAACTAATCCTACACTTGAGCCGCACCGTCGCATGTGCCCTCACTTCAGCCCTCGAGGGAGATCTCAAGACTGGAGTCCCTTTGGCCCTGGTGACATCCCTGGACTGAAACCTAACCCTAGCTAAGCTTCTCTCCCCATGGGGACAAAATACCAAAGTCTGAAACCCCACGCGCCTTGGGTCCAGAAGCGGTGCACTCTCACTCGGCATGGAACCTGGAAGCTCACCATGTCGTTTCCCAGGTCCGGCTGCAGCTGGCAGAGAGGATTCATGAGGCCTCCCCAACCAGGGGCCCATCGACTTGTGTGGCCTTGGCAGCCAAAGACTGATCCGGAACAGCACCGTCCCTTCTGCCCTCAACTGAGCCCTTCAGGGAGACCACTGCCCTGCTGTAGTTCAGCACCTCGAGCCTCCTGAGACCTAACCCTAAACCTAAACCCACCCTGAACCGGAACCCTCCACCAAAACCTAAGCCGGCCTCGAACGCTAACCCGACACTTGATCCGCCCCGTCGCATTAGCTCTCACTTCAGCCCTCGAGGGAGATCACGAGACTGGAGACGATTTGGCAGTGGCGACTTCCCTTGAACAAACCCTAACCCTAGCTAAGGCTCCCTCCCCATGGGGAGCCAATACCAACGTCTGACAACCCCACGCTCTGGGGTCCAGAAGCGGTGCAGGCTCACTCGGCATGGAACCTGGAAGCTCACCATGTCATTTCCCAGGCCAGGCTCAGCTGCCTGAGAGGATTCCTGAGGCCTCCCCGACCATTGGCCAATAGACTTGTGTGGCCTTGGCAGCCAAAGACGGATCCTGACCGGCACCCTCCCTTGTGCCCACTACTCAGTCCTTCGGGAGGACCACTGCCCTGCTGTGAGTTCAGTGCCTGGAGCCTCCTGGGTCCTAAACCTAACCGTAACCCTAACCCTACCCCAAACCGGAACTTTCCACCGAAACCTACGCCAGCCTCTAACCCTAACCTTACAATTGAGCCACCCCGTCGCATAGGCCCTCACTTCAACCCTCGAAGGAGATCACGAGAGTGCAGTCACTTCATCACTGGCGACATCGCTGGACCGAACCCTAACCCTAGCTAAAGCTCTCTCCCAACGGGGACCCAAGACCAAAGTCTCACAACCCCACACGCTTGGGGTCCAGAAGCGGTGCAGGCTCACATGGCATGGAACATGGAAGCTCACCATGTCGTTTGCCAGGCCCGGCTGCAGCTGCTGATAGGATTCCTGAAGCCTCCTTGACCAGGGGCCCATCGACTTGTGTGGCCTTGGCAGCCAAAGACTGATCCTGACAGGCACCCTCCCTTGTGCCCTCAACTCAGCCCTTCGGGGAGACCACTGCCCTGCTGTGGGTTGGGCGCCTGGAGCCGCCTGGGACCTAACCCTAACCGGAACCCTCCCTGAAACCTAAGCCAGCATCAAACCTAAACCTACACTTAACGCACACCATCGCATGGGTCCTCACTTCAGCGCTCGATGGAAATCATGAGACTGGAGTCGCTTCAGCCCTGGCAACTTCCTTAAACCTAACACTAATCCTAGCTTAGGTTCTTCCCATAATGACCCAATTCCAAATTCTGTCAAAAGCACAAACACGGGTTCAGGAATTGATGCATAAATACTCAGCATGGAACTTGGAACGTAGAACTTCAACATATCATTTCCAAAGCCCGACTGCAGTGGCACTGTAACCCTAACGCTGACCCTAACCCTAACCCGTGGAAACCAAACTCTAATTCTTGCTGGCACCCTCCTTTGTTTCCTCTACTCTGTGCCTAATCCTGACCCTAACCCTATCCCTAATCCTAAACCTAAACCTAACCCAACTGCTATCCCTAACCTTTACCTTAGCCCTAATACTAAACCTAACTCTAACCCCTAACCCCTAACCCTAGCCCCTAACCCTAACCCTTTTCCTAATTCTAACCACTAACCCTAACCCTAACCCTAAGCCTAACCCCTGCCAAAACCTAACCTTGTCCAGATAAGGAGAAAGGAGTATAAATTTTCAATATGTAATAAATGCAGATTTACTCTCAAAATTAAAAACTTCTGCAGGTGCATTGTGTTTAAATTTCTACAGTGTTCTCAATTTCCTTAATCTTACACAACTGTGTGCTTAAATTATTTTACGTGATTAATATTATTTTTCCTTTTTATTTATTATTTTGTACTTATTTTAATTTTATTTGGCCAACAGTGCAATATTAGTTTCAGGAGTGGAATTCCATGATTCATCACTTCCTTACAACATCCCGTGATCCTCACAAATGCGGTACTTAATACCCATCACTCGTCCAGTCCTTCTCACACCCACCTCCTTCTGTCAATCCTCAGTTTCTTTTCCATAGCCAAGAGTCTCCTGTGGTTTGTTTCCCTCTATCCTCTTGTTACCCCCTCCCATATATTCATCTGTTTTATTTCTTAAACTACATATATGAGTGAAATTATATGGTATTTGTCTTTCTCTGACTGACCTGTCTCGCTTAGCACAATACAGTGTATCTCCATCCACATCATGCAAATGGAAAGGTTTCATTCCTTTTGATCTCTGAGTAATATTCCATTGTACATATACACATCTTCTTTATCCATTCATCAGTCAATGACATTTGGGTTTTGTATGTTGTTTGGTTATTGGTTATAATGCTGCTATAAACATGGGGGTTATGTAACCCCTCAAATCTGAATTTTTGTGTCCTTTGGGTAAATACCTAGTAGAGCAATTGCTGGGACATAAGGAAGTTCTATTTTTAACTTTTGGAGGAACCTCCATACTGTTCCCCAGAGTGGCTGCACCAGTTTGCATTCCCACCAACAGTTCCTCTTTGGGGGAAAGAGGGATCCCCTTTCTCTACATCCTTGCCAACACCTGTCGTTTCTTGTGTTGTTAATTTCAGCCATTCTGACAGGTGTGAGGTGACATCTCATGGTGGTTGTGATTTGTACTTCTTTGATGATGAGTGATGTTGAGCATCTTTTCATGTGTCTGTTAGCCATTGGGTGTCTTCTTTGGAAAAGTGACTATTCCTGTCTTTTGCCCATTTCTTCACCGGATTATTTGTTTTTTGGTGTTGCATTTGGTAAGTTCTCTATAGATTTTGGATGCTAATATCAGATATGTCTTTTGCAAATATATTTTCCCATTCCCTAGGCTGATTTTTAGTTTTGTTGATTGTTTCCCTCACTGTGCGGGAGCTTCTTATCTTGATGAAGTCCCAATAGTTCATGTTTGCTTTTGTTTCCCTTGCCTTTAGCAACGTGTCTAGTAAGAAGTTGCTGAGGCTGAGGTCAAAGACGTTGCGTCCTGTGTTCTCCTCTGGGATTTTGATGGTTTTCGGTCTCACGTTTAGTTCTTTCATCCACTTTGAATTTATTTTTGTGCATGGTGTAATAAAGCGATCCAGGTTCATTCTTCTGCACATTGCTGTCCAGTTTTCCTAACACCACTTGTTGAAGAGATTGTCGTCTGCCTGTTGGATATCCTTTCCTGCTCTGACCAAGATTAGTTGACCATAGAGTTGTGCGTCCATTTCTGGGTTTTCTATTCTATTCCATTGATCCATGTGTCTGTTTTTTGTTCCAGCACCCTACTGTCTTAATGTCTACCGCTTTGCAAAATAGCTTAAAATCTGGAATTGCGATGCCTCCAGTTCTGTTTTTCTTTCTCAGGATTACTTTGGCTATTCAGGGTATTCCGTAGCTCCATACAAATTTTAGGAAGCTTTGTTCCAGCTCTGCAAAAAATGCTGGTGGTATTTTGATAGGGATTGTATTAAATGTGTAGTTTGCTTTGGGTAGTATAGACATTTTAACAATATATTTTCGTCCAATCCATGAGCATGGGATGCTTTTCCATTTCTTTGTGTCCTCTTCAATTTCTTTCATAAATGTTCTATCGTTTTCAGGTACACATCTTTTACTTCCTTGGTTAGGTTTATTCCTTATTATCTTACAGTTTTTGGTGCAATTGTAAATGAAATCAATTCCTTGACTTCTCTTTCTCCTGCTTCGCTATTGGTGCAGAGAAATGCAACGGATTTCTGCATGTCCATTTTATATCCTAATACTTTGTTGAATTCATGGATTAGTTCTGGCAATTTTTTTTTTGTGGTCTTTCAGGTTTTACACAGAGTATCACGCCCTCTGCAAATAGTGGAAGTTTGACCTCTTCCTTGCAAACATGGACGCCGTTTATTTTTGTTGTTGTTGTTGTCTCATTAGTGAGGCCAACTCCCAGTACCGTGCTAAATAGTAATGGTGAGAGGGCACATCCTTTTCTTGTTCCTGACCATAATGGAAAGGCTCTCATTTTTCCCCATTGGAAATGATATTAGCTGTGGGTCCTTCATATATGGCCTTTATGATGTTCAGGTATGTTCCACCTATCCCTACTTTGTTGAGGGTTTTTTATCAAGAAACGATGCTGTATTTTGTCAAATGCTTTTTCTGCATCTACTGACAGGATCATATGGTGCTCATCTTTTCTCTTATTGTGGTGGATAATGTTGATTAAGTTGCTACTATTGAATCAGCCCTGCATCCCAGGAATAAATCCTACTTGATTATGGTGAATAATTGTTTTAACGTACTGTTGAATTCAATCTGATAGTATCTTGTTGAGAATTTTTGCATCCATGTTCGTCAGGGAAACTGGCCTGCAATTCTCCTCAAGGTAATGCTAGCTTCATAGAATGAGTTTGGAAGTTTTCCTTCCATTTCTATTTTTTGGAACAGTTTGAGAAGAATAGATACTAACTCTTCTTTAAATGTCTGGTAGAATTCCCCCTGGGAATCCATCTGGCTCTGGACTCATCCATTTGTTGAGAGATTTTTGATTACTGATCAATTTCTTTGTTGATTATGGGTCTTTTCAAATTTTCTATTTCTTCCTGTTTCATTTTGGGTAGTGTATGTGTTTCTAGGAATTGGTCCCTTTCTTCCAGATTGCACAGTTTGTTACCATATAATTTTCATAGTATTCTCTTATAATTGTTTGCACTTCTGTGGTCTTGGTTGTGATCTCTCCTCTTTTATACATGATTTTATCCATTTGGGTCTTTGGTTGTGGTCTCTTTTCTTTCATTCATTTTTTTCAAATCTATGTGGGTCCCCTCTCTCTTCTTTATGATAAGTCTGCATAGGAGCTTAACAATTTTGTTATTTCAAAGAATCAGCTCTTAGTTTCACAGATCCATTTTACAGCTCTTAGTTTCACAGATCCATTTTGTCTGTGTGTGTGTGTGTGTGTGTGTGTTTATTTCTATATCATTTATTCCAGCTCTAATCTTTGTTCCAGCTCCCTTCTTCTGCAGACTTTAGGCTTTGTTTCTTTTGTTGTTGTTGTTGTTGTTGTTGTTGTTGTTGTTGTTGTTGTTACGCTTTATTTCTTGCTCCTTTTCTAGCTCCTTTAGGTGTAAGGTTAAGTTGTGTACTTGGGGCCTGTTTTGCTTCTTGAGGTAGAGCTGTATTGCAATATATTTCCCTCCTAGGACAGTCCTCACTGCATCCCAAAGGTTTTGGACTGTCATGTTTTCATTTTCATTTGCTTCCATGTACCTTTTTATTTCTTCTTTAATTTTCTGGCTAACCCATTCATTCTTTACTAGGATATTCTTTAAGCTCCATGTATTTGAGGGTTTTCCAAATTTTTTCTTGTGGTTGACCTCAAGTGCCATAGCGTTGTGATCTGAAAATATACACGGTATGATCACAATCTTTTTGTACTTGTTGAGAGCAGATTTGTGACCCGGTATGTGATCTATTCCTGGAGAACATTTCCCGGGCACTCAAAAAGAATTGTATTCTGCTGCTTTAGGATGATATGTTCTCAATATATCTGTTAAGTCCATCTGATTCAGTGTCATTTAGAACTCTTGTTTCCTTGTTGAGTTTCTGTTTAGATGATCTGTCCACTGCTGTATGTGGCATGCTAAAGTCCCCTACTATTATTATATTATCGTCAATGAGTTTCTTTATGCTTGTTAGTAATTAATTTATATATTTGGATGCTTTCATATTGGGGAATAAATATTTACAATTGGTACATTTTCTTTTTTTTTTATTTTTTAAAGTTTATTTATTTATTTTCAGAGAGAGACACAATCTCAAGCAGGCTCTGCACTGTGAGATCATGAGCCAAGCTGAAACCAAGAGTAGGACGCTTGACCAACTGAGCCACCCAGGTGCCCCATCCATCCCCTCACTTTCAATCTGCAGGTGTCTTTAGGTCTCAATGAGTCACTTGTAGGCAGCATAGATGGATCTTACTTTTCTCATCCATTCTGATACCCTATGCCTTTTGCTTGGAGCATTTAGTCCACTTACATTTAGATTGATTATTAATAGATATGAATTTAATGCAATGTTGGTGCCTGTACAGTTGGTGTTTCTAGTGATATTCTCTGGTCTTTTCTAGTCTTTGTTGCTTTGGTCATTTTTTACCTCCACTCAAAGAGTCCCCATGAAAATCTCTTGCAGGGCTAGTTCAGTGGTCACGAACTCCTTTGGTTTTTCTTTGTCTGGGAAACTCTTTATCTCTCCTTATTTTCATGCTGGATAAAGGATTCTTGGTGCCTATTTTTCCCATTCAGCATGTTGGCTATATCCTGCCACTCTTCTCTGGTCTGCCATGTTTCTGTGGACAGATCTGCTGCAAACCTGATGTCATCCCTTGTAGGTTAAGGACTTTATTCCTTTGCTGCTTTCAGGATTCTTTCCTTGTCTGCACATTTTGGGAATTTGACTATGATATACCGTGGCAATGATTGGCTTTTGTTGAATTTAATGGGAGTTCTCTGCTTCTTGGACTTGGATGTCTATGTCTTTCCGCATATTAGGGACGTTTTCAGATATAATTTGTGCACATAAACCTTTTAGCCCTCTTTCTCTCTTCATTCTGGGACTCCTATGATATGAATATTATTCTGTTTTAATATGCCACTGAGTTCCCTAAGTCAGCCTTCATGGTCCATGACCTTTCTTTCCCTCTTCTTTTCAGCTTCATCGTTTTCCATAATTTTATCTTCTGTATCACTGATTTACTACACTGATTTACTGATTTCATCCATCCTTGTTTTTATGGCCTCCATTTGGGATTGCATTTCAGTTATAGCATTTTTAATTTTGGCCTCACTAGATTTTAGTTATTTTATCTCTGCAGTAAGGGATTCTCTAGTGTCTTCTATGCTTTTTTCAAGCCCAGCTAATATCCTTATAATTGTGGTTTCAAATTCTAGTTCAGGGTGCCTGGGTACCTCAGTTGGTTAAGTGTCCCACTTTTGACTCCAGCTCAGCTCATGATCTCACAGTTCATGAGTTTGAGCCCCACATTGGGCTATGCACTGTCAGTGCAGAGCTTTCTTGGGATTCATTCTCTCTCTCTCTCTCTCTCTCTCAGAATAAACATACATACATACATACATACATACATACATCAATTTAGTTCAGACATCTTATTTATATCCGCATTGATTAAATCTCTGGCCATCATTTATTCCTGTTCTTTCCTTTAGGTGAATTCCTCCGTTTTGTCATTTTGGAGAGAAAGAAAAACAAGCAACATTAAACAAAATTAAAATATAAAAATCAAAGAAAATAATTTAAAAAATAAAATAAAGTACCTACAGGAACTTAGATCTTAGGTGTGTTTTGGCCTGCTTGTTACAAGAAGCTTCCATGGGTTGCTTTTCTGGTTTGTAGATGTGTAGCTTTGTTCTCTAAGACTTCTGATGGATTTATTGGGTGTTCCAAATGATTTTATATTTATCTAGCTATATTCAAGTGATTAGACAAGCTTAGGGTCACCCTACTCTTCCCACTAAATGGCTGATAGTATGTTATGTATTTGAAGCACAATGAATGTCAACTGAAATATATTACAACATGAATGAAAACTGAAAACATACCAAGTTAAAGAGGCCATACAGAAAAGGCCACCCAGATTTCAGTCCCCTGTGATCTTTCAATCCACTAAGGTTATCAAAATGAGGGAAAGTCTTAAGAAAAGTACAGAAAAAAATAAACCTGGTCATATTGGAAGAAGACTCTTTCACACTTTTTGAACAGGTGGTGACAGCTGAAGTGGCCTGTGGATTCAATGATATGAGGAAACCATAATGATTTCCTCATTTGGAAATTACGACATAGTTCTCAGGGAGAGTTTTCCTCTTTGGGGGTAAAACATACAAGCTTTTTGTGTGAACTGTCAGAGATAGTAAAACAATGACAGCTGGTGAAGTTGAGTGTCAAGTTATGAGTATTTCCACTGCTACAGCAGTTTTCTAGTACATTTCAAAATAATGCAAACTAAATTATGTCTCAAAACAATGACATCAGTACCACACCAGAAAATAAGGAAAAAACATGAAACTTCATGATAGGGGACAAAGCCTGCCAACATGCCATTCACCCAAAGTGAAATTAAGGACCCTTGTAAGAGGATATGTGTTACTAAAGGCCATAGAGTGAGGCTTACATTAGTGTCCTCTATGTTTTGGTTATTGAGGATGACCTGAGTAGAAACCGTACCATTTTCTAAATTCCCAATGTTACATATCACCCCAGCAGCAGCAACAACAACGACACACTTTTTACATGACTTCAGGGAAATTGCAGGACACAAAATCAAGATACTGAAATCACTTGTGATTATATATACTTGTAGGGTCCAAAGGCAGATCCCAAGGTGAGTCACTTTGGCATGAAGACTATTTTCACTTAAAAAGCAATCAAGGGGCACCTGGGTGGCTCAGAAGCATCTGACTCTTGATGTCAACTCAGGTCAAAAACTCACAGTTGTGACATCGAGCCCCACATCAGTCTCCATGCTTACTTAGTGTGGAGCCTGCTTAAGATTCTCTCTCTCTCTCTCTCTCTCTCTCTCTCTCTCTCTCTCTCTCTCTCTGACTCCTCCTCCTCCTCCTCTCCCCCACTCTCTCTCAAAAATAAATTAATCAAAACCAAGCAGAATCAGAAAAAGCTCTTTACCTCCCACACAGATGCCTAAAAGAATTTAGATAGAGGACCTGCTCCAGGAACAGAGTTATTCACCATGATATGAACCAGGTATGGTAGACAGGGAAGAACCTAGCAAGGTCTGTTTGGTTAAAGTCCTCTATGTCTCATTCTGTCTGAGAGGACAGGAAAACATTTTTTACCAAACACTTACTCTTTTTCATCTTCCTGTGAACTGCATTCCTTCCCTTTGAGGTACCTGACCCATACCTCCTTGTCTTTAGCTCAGGATGACATATATGCTTCATTCTGCCCAAGTGACTTCAGAATTCCCATGTCTCTCTGGATTCCCCATATACACAAAATTAAATTTTATCTTCTCTCGTTAATCTGTGTCATATCAATTTGACTGCTAATCCAGTAGAAGGACCTTGAGGGGACAGGACATTCTTAATCCTTACATACTCATGACAAACCTTCACCAAGAAAAATTAAGAAAACTAACAGTTTCCTCCAAAATAATAAAATATCTAGGGAAAAATTTAACAAAGAGGTGAAAATCCTATAGCATCAAAACGATATGATGTTGATAAAGAAATTGAAGAAGACACCAGTAAATGGAAAGTTATTTCACCTTCATAGATTGTAAATTTTTTTTTAAATTGTTCATTCAACCTAAGGCAATCTAGATTCAGTGTAATCATGACCAAAATTCTAAAGGCATTTTTCAAAACAAACAAACAAACAAACAAACAAGAAAAAAACAATCCTGAAATGTGTATGAAACCACGGAGGGCCCTGAATAGCCAAACCCATCTTGAGAAAGAACAAAGCTGTACAAAGCTATAGTAAACAAAACAGTCTTGACAGTGTTGAGATGAAACCAGGTACAAGGATCATTGCAGCAGAATATGGTCAATTACACAGAGAGGACAGTCTCCTCAACAAATACTGCTGAGAAAATGAGTCACAAGCAACAGAAGGCAGTATGTTACACCATACACAAAATCTTGTGCCGCACACACTAAAATAAACAGAAACTCAGGTTTCCACATCAAGCCTTTCCTCCACCAGGTCCTCCGAAGACCACACTCTTCACCATTCACTACACATAGGAAGCCTCTGCTCCATCTTACTCACTTTTCCCTCCCACAGCTCCACCTTATCCTGAAGCTGAGGACTCAGCACCGCCTTCCAGGAGGGTCCTGTCCATGAGGATGCAAAGCCAACTCCACAGGAGGAGGAGTGAGCACGGCTCTTTGGGATAAGCATTGTTCGAGCCTGGGAAAATTAATAATAAGAAACCTCACTGAAATTAAGTCCTAAGGTTTGGAAGGGGGCACTCTTAAGACTCTAGCAACAGGAAAAGAGACACCTTGCAGGTAGATACACTTCACTATCCCAGCAGGAGGAAAGAAGGCCTCTTCCTCCCCCAGCAACAGCCCAGCCAATGAGACACTCACTGCCCAGCCAATGAGAAGCCACTACTCTTCCAGCACCCCCCCCCGCCCCCCAGTTTATGCCAACAGACTTTTAGTTTACAACAGCCCCCCTTCCCGATGCCCTGCCTCCTCTATAAAAGAACCTCCTCTCCTTCCTTCCTTCTCAGGACTCACGGGTGCTTTTGCGGTAGTTTGCTTGTCACAGTGGCAATTCTCTACTGTTCCCAAATAAACCTGTCTTTTGCCGGTAAAATAAACGGTAGCTGTATTTTTAAGGTTGACAGGTGTGATTAATTTTAACGAACAGCAGACGCAAAAGGACCTCTGAGGACTGAGTAGAAGTTGTCTTTAGGTAAGGAACATTTACATTTAAAAGGAAAATCGCCATCTGTGCTAGGAAGAGAAGGAGGACTCTAAATTTGTAGAAACTTTTATCAATGGGAAAGACACCGTTACCACCATACCCTCATTTCCCTTGTTTGCTCCTCAAAACAAAGTCTTTGTCTTTAGCCCATAATAGCAGGTAAGGTGGTGGTAAGCCATTTCAGGGAACTACTCAGTTTCCCTGGGTTTCTTCCATGTATACAGGAGGAATCCGTGTTATTAAACTTCTGTTTCTCCTCCACTTCACTCGTCCCTTATTATGGGGAGGTGTTAACAAAAGTAAATTTAAGTATCTAATTGGCTTTACTAACTGATTCACAAATCACGCAGCGCCCGTGTAGCAAATAGAGGACAGCTCCGCAGAACTAAACAAAGGAAAGCTTTTTACAGGCACAGAGAATGAATAAGACGAAAAACAAGAAACTTATTGACAAATGCAGTGTTGAGACAAGCTCGCTCTCCCGAGGATCTAGGAGTAAATTTCCTACTCTAGACTCCAAGAAATTCCATGCTGCCTAGTTAGAGGTTACATTCCTGCGGTTACACCCCCAGGTGTGCAGCAAGGAATACCAGCAGAGACGAGAATCAAAACCTGGGCCCAACACACGGCAAAGGTGCTCTCCACCTAACCTCCGCAAGCTCGGTAAAGTCGAGAGGCCCCGCTGGAGGTGTCTGCACATGCGCAGTCACCGACTCCTCAACTGCCAATCGCCAGCGTGGAAGACCACGTACCCCCACCCGCACCTCCCCTACTCTGAGTTTGCGGCCCCAGAGACTTTAAACATGCGCACTAGCACCTGTGTTCAGCCTTTGAGCCCCGCCTCAGCTCGAGGCTCACCGCGCCTGGAGCGCACTGCGCAGGCGTGCCGCGGGAGCCCCGCCCCCCCGCGCAGGTTTGGCCCAATCCCAACCGAGGCGCCAACACCGAGAGAGCCTGCGAGCGGAGGGAATGGCGGGGCGCCTGGGGCCTCCGAGCGCGGAGCGGGTGGGAGCCACGGACCCGGCTGAGAAGGCAGGAGGTAGTGCTGGGCCCCGACGCCCCTGGCAAGGGCGGCCGTGGGAGGTGGGGCGGGGACACGCGGCGGCCCCCCAGCCCCCGCTCCTCCCGCCGCCGAGGAAACGCAGGGTCACCGCCGCAGGTCGGCCTCGGCTGTGTGAAGTAGCCCCGGGGACACCCTTTCTGTTGGGCCGAGCGGCTCTCTGCGCGCAGCTCCTGAGTGAGCCCCCTTCCTCTGTCCTCGCAGCCACGTCTGGGCGTCCCTGCTGCCCCAGAACGGTTCTTACCCGGGCATTCTTTTCCGAGGCTGGGTCCGGGCCGGCGGCACGCAGCGTCCGCGTTTTTTTTTTTCTCCCTGACGCCGACCTGAGTGAGCTCCCAGCTCCGGGCAGGGGTGGCGCCACCCGGCCGCGCGGTGCGCTCCTGGAACACTCCCCTCCCTCGAGGGGCTGAGCCTGCCCTCGCTCCCTTCAGACCCACCTACACTGGTGCAGCCTTGGGACCCGGCGCGGCTCCGGGGTGTCTGTCCCACAGAGGAGAGGTGTGAGTAGCGAACCTTCGCACGCAAGGCTCGCCTGGAGCAGAGCGTGGCAGCCAGGCATGAAGAGGAAAGTGGGACGGATGCATATGCACCCCTTGTATTAAACGCCTCCGATGGCCGAGGCTGCGCCAAAGGAGCCTTCCGGTGTGGCTGTTTCAGGTGCCTCCCATAAGCTAGTCCACGTGGGTGGTTTAGTCACTTCACCAGTGGCTGAGTTTGCGCTGCTATAATGCAGTACCCTAACCTGGATCGCCCCGTGACCACTGAACTTTGCTTCTCGTGACTCCGGAGGCTGGAAGTCTGGGACCAAGGCATCGGCAGATAGGGCGTCTGGTGAGGACCAGCTCCCGGTGCCTGCGTGACCATCCTCTGGCTGCATCCCCCCGGGGGGAGGGGGCAGGGCCGGGGAGTTGTCTGGGGTCGCTTTTATAAAGGCACTGCTCCCATTCGTCAGGACTCCGCCATCATGACCCAATCACCTCCCCAAAGCCCCATCTCCTGGCACCATCACATCAGACCAGAGTATTTCAACATGCGTTGTACGGTGCTTACTACATAGGAGAGTGTCCTTGCCCTTTGCGCTTCACACCGGGGACTTCTGGTCCTTGTGTCTGAGGTCTTGTGTCTGCAACTCAGTCTCAAGGTTCAGAAATGTTAGCAAATGGGGGATCGGATTTTTTGTTAATTCAACAGGTATTTCTTGCCAGGCTGTGCTTTGCCTTATGGCGGGCACTACATAGGCAATAGAGGGTAAAAACAGTGCAGCTCACTGCCTAGGCTATTAATAATACCTGGGGAATTGGTTGCCCAAACAAACTGTAAAAATCAGTTTGGGGTCACTTGGGCCAGTTAGCTTTAAAAAATACAGCCATATGCAGAAGTGTGTATGGTGAAAGACAAACATCCTCCTTCCTAGTCCTACCCTCCAGAGGTAACTACTGCTGAAAATATTTTGGTGATTCTGGCCACAAATTATCTGGACGTGGTATGCATATATTTGTAGACTGGCATATATTTCACCTCTTTTTGTAGCCAATTGGGAGTCTATATGCACAATTTTTTACTGACTTTTCATCTGTCTAGGGTCTCCTTCCATGTTTAATGCATAATGAATCTACCTCCTTTTCAATGGCTGCACAGTATTTTGTTGTGCGGATGGATCGTACTTTTCGGCTGATGGGCATCCAAGTCGTTTCCCACTTTGGACATGACAAATACTGCTTCCGTGTCTTTTAACATGCCTTTTCCATACTTAGATGAGCATGTCTCATACATAAATTCTTAGAACTGGAATTATGCCTTCAAAATGCTGATGTACTAAAACTGTCCTCTGAAAGGTCACATCAGTTTCCAGCCTATCTGTATGTGAATTTCCCCACATCATCTCACTGGCCATTGTCAGACTTACTCATCTTTACCAACCAGATAGGTACGATATGCTGTTTTCATCTCATTAATCATGACTGATATCGTATATCTTGTCAAATATTTATGGGCCATTTGTAAAATTTTTGCTTAACTGTCCCCTCCTTTCTTCCACTCTTTGAAAGCAGTGATTGTTTACCTTCTTTATATTGACTCGTTTTTTTTTAAAGATTTTATTCTAAGTACTCTCTGCACCCAACATGGGGCTCAAAATTGTAACCCTGAGAGCAAGAGTCACATGCTCTATGTGCCAGCCAGGCACCCCTGACTGGTTGCTTTTTAAAAACTTTTTATTATGGAAAAATTTAAGCATACACAAAAGGCAAAAACAAAGTATAAAATTACCCCCATGAGCCCATCTTTTCCACTTTGACAGTTATAAGCTTTTGGCCAACCTTGTTTCCTTTTTATCCTCACCCACTCCACTATTTCATTTTGAAGCCGTACAGGCATCATAGCATATCATCCATAAATATTTCCATATGTATCTCTAACATCTCTAAAATATAGTACTGTACTCTTTCCAGAAAACTAACCACAGTAGTACTGTCCTATCTGAATAACAGCTACAATAGTTCCTGTGTCACCAAAAACCCAGTTTTCAAATTTCTCTGATTATGTCACCAATGTTTTTTAAAGTGCACTTGTCGAATCAGGATCTAAATACAGTCCGTTTTTGAGTATTGAGTATATGTCTTTTTAATCCCCTTTCATCTGTAAGGATCTTCCTTTTTTCCTCCCCCCCCCCAAAATTTGTTAAAAATCCTGATTTTTTCCTGTAAGGTTCCCAGTCTGGATGTTGCTAACTGCATCCCCATGTGTCCTGTGTTCCTGTATTTTCCCTAAATTAGTATTTAGATTAAGAGAATTAAAAGGCATTACTCTGACTTCGTTTTTGGCAAGAATCCTATATTGTATTTTTACATCAAGTGGCTCATAATGTCCATTTATCTCTCTTGTGACGTTAGTACCATTAATAATCGCCAACATCTAGTTCATTAAGGAATTAAAAATAAGTGCCTATATTGGTTATAAACAAGTGAATATGAAATATTCTACTGTCAAGCTTCAGAGTAATTGATTATGTATATAGAATAGCTCGTATTTATGTGCAAATGACATGGTGTCTTATTAAATTTTCTTACTATTCATTGTGGTTTTTTTTAATAAGACTCTAGAACTTTCTAGTTAATTAGCCATCTGCCAGTTACAGTGACTTTTGACCCCTTGTTTCCAGTTTTGTTTTGTTTTTTGCCCCTCCTTTCTTTTCCTTTCATTATTACATCATGAGGTTTGACCCAGTCTTGAATAGTACAGGCAGGGAAAGTTCACCCCTCCCCTTGCCCTGAGTTTTATTAAGGGAAACTCTGTGGTATGATTTCACACTTTAGGAAAAGTTGACCGTGAAATAGCCTGACTCCTCTCGAATTCAGTGTCTACCTCAAGACAAGGGGCAAGAGCACCACTCTGGCTGGAGATCTGAGCCCCCCTCAGTCCCATACCAAAGTTATTGGACCCTTCCTTGGGCCCTCTCCTTTGGGATTATGAAGCGTTTGATTGTGTCTCCACAGGGCAGGCCAAGTCCTCACAGAAAATTGAAGACTTGATGGAAATGATGAAGAAGTTGCAGAAAGGTCACATGTCTTCTCTGTAACTGAGGCACAGCCTGAGCTTTGGGAAAAGGCGGAAGTGGATTAAGTTCCAGGACTCACAATTCACAACCTTTGGAAATTAACCCATTGGCTCTTTCCTACTTTTTAAAACTTCTTTGAAGTAAAAATATAGCCCAAGGATTTGAAATTAAAGTATAAGGGGATAGAAGGCAAAACGTTTCCCCCAAGCCCCCTTGCTAGCCACCCATGTGGTCCCCACCACACTCAGTTAAATCCAGGTTTTCACCTTCACCTCCTTTCCCTCCACCTTACCTCTGCTGCTCTCTGCTTGCTCACATGGCTTCTTCTAGCCATGTTCCCACTTCAGGGAAGGCCTTTTCACTGACTACCTACCACCCCATCCAGGAACTGCCCTCCCCTTGATTTAAGGCCTTCAAGAGGTCTTCCCATATCTGAAGAGCATGCCCCACTCCTTCGTGCTTTAATTAATTCCTTGCCCCTCTATTTTTCTTGATTGCGATGACTACAGCCTGACTCAGTATCTCTGTTTTTTCCCTTGTATTCTCTATCCAGAATGAGAGTCCCTGTAGGGCCCCCAACTCCCTCTGCCTGCCCTGTCATCTCCATTCAACCTCCTTTCCTCCCTACAGCGGGAAGCCTAGAGCCCAGGGTTGAGGTCCTGATTAATCGGATTAATGAGGTTCAGCAAGGTGAGCTCAGGGACAAGCTACATGATTTGCAGGGCCCCTGGTTACAGGATTACTAAGTATTTCAGGACCACAGCAGCAGGTCAAACCAAGGGTGGGTTTTTCTAAAGGCAACTGCTGTAGTCACATGTCCATGAACCTGGCCCTGCTGCCAACTGAGACCAACAAGAAGGGCTGGGCTCTGGAAGCCTCATTTCTGGCCCTGTAAAATGTGTCCTCCCCACCCCCTGCCCAGTTTGCTTGAAGACAAATGTGAAATGTCACTATTTGCAAGGAATGGTGTAGTTGGATGTTGCCCTTACACGTTGTCTGGTTTCTTGTTTTGTTTTGGTTTTTTTTGGCACAGCAAAAAAGAAAGCCAGTGAGGAGCTGGGAGAGGCCCGGACTGTTTGGGAGGCCCTGCAGAAGGAAATGGACTCATGTAAGCATGCAGGGGGTCGATTACCCAGAGGTCCCCAGTGTCATGCCTTCCTGAACTCAATATTCTGGACCCTTAGCATTCTTGCTTCGGCCAAGGGCTCCTGCCCCCTCTGCGGCATCAGGTCCTACCAGTCTCCCACTCTGTACTGTCCAAGCATACTCCCACCTCAGGGCCTTTGCTAGACTCTTCTGCCCCAGAGACCACTGGTTTCTATTGCCATACATCATCACCATCAACTCTTAGCCTGAATGTCCCCTTCTTAGAGAAACCTACCCAGGTCATCCCACCTGATCACATTCCCCTTACTGCTTGATGTGGTTTCTTCATAGCCCCTATCCCAGTTCATATGATGTGTCTTTCTCTCCCGTCCATGTAAAGTGCACTGGCATTCTGCAGGACCCTCACATTCAACCCTTTATCAACATCAGGGCCCTTTGCTGCCACATCAGGGAGTGTGGGCACAAGATGGGAGGGGGCTCAACTCAAGGGGTCCACAGTTGGGATTGGGGTACAGTTGTACCGAACCGCCTGTGTGACTGTGGGCAGGTATGCTCTCTGAGGGTGCAGTGGGTGGTACCTGATGCCTGAACATGTTACTGTGTTTTCCAGTGAGTGGAGAGGAAGTACGTCTGAAAGAGACCTTGAACAAAAAGCAAGGTAATTGTAGTTATTCTGTGTCCAGGCTTTTGCCTTTGTCACCCTGCAGAGGCAGTGTGACAGTCTGTCCACAGCAGCTGAATCCTTTTGAAACCTGAATCCGCTCACATCCCTCCTGTGGCTTCCACCAGACTTGAAGCAAATTACAAAGCCCAATCAGGTGCCCACGAGACTCCACGTGATCTGACCATATTAACTATGCCCAGGCCTGATGCTTTAAGGCGTTCTCCTGGGGCCCTTCGTTCCTATCCCTGCAGAGACCCTAAGGATCCTCAGACTCCACTGCCAAGAGAAGGAAAGTGAGGCACAGAGGTAAGACCTTCCAGCTGGGCCTTGCTCTTTCCCCTTCATTGTGGGGGAGGAGAGAAAGAGGGAAACTCAGTCATGGACCCAGAGCTCTCATTTCCTCCGTTTTTAAAACGGTGAGGTCAGATGCGTGTCTTCCCACCTTGGACCCAACAGTAGGCAGTAGTGTTAAGAACACTCACTCACTGGGATAATCATTCGTTTGCTAGAATACCAAATTCCTTTGGCTGTTTTTTCTTCTGTGCCTGTCACTCTTCCCAAAATAGACCCTTGGCTGTCTGTCCACTCATCTGTGCCTTCATTGAGGCATCAAGCCATTGCGTCTCTCTCTATTCATCGGGACCCTTCATCCACCTCAGTATGTGTGAATCCATCTCTCCACTTCCTGAACATTGGTTTAGCTTATTTTGTGACCAGCGTCACTGAGCCCTGGCATACCAAGACTGGAACTGTGTGGGGAAATTGGGATGAGATGTGTGTGTGTGTGTTCGCAGTTGACCATGCCCCGGTGACTACACTATTCCCAGGGGGCACATGCTCATGCCCCAACCCATGAAGTTACCAGAGAAGGACCTCAATTTAGAAGGCTACAACACACCCCAAGAGGAGGCAGAAGCTCCACCCAGCCCCATCCTGGGGAGACATTCAGAGAACATGACTGAGGGCTGCTTTGCCTCTTCGCAGGAAGCAGACCATGCTGCAGGAGTGCAAGGAGCGAATTTCTGCCCTGAACTCCCAGATCGAGGACGAGAAGAACAAACAGAGGCAACTGAGGTGAATCCCAGTGCTCCGGGCCAGGTGGGGGGTGAGGGGGCAGTGTGCGAGGATGGGTTGTAGGTGCAGGTGATATCAGGGATGGGGGTTAGAAGAGGAGCTGGCTGACCTGAGGTTTGGAAGGTCAAGGTGGGGAAGGTGCTCCCTGCCAAGCAAAGAACATGGGCAAGCCTCCCATGGTGTGTACATGAAGACCCCTGGCCTGGGCCTGGCTGGGGAGGGGTGTCTCAGCCAATGGTCCCTCATCTTGTGTGGCCGGCCCCCAGGTTGGATTTTGAGGAACAGCTGGAGGATCTGATGGGCCAGCACAAGGACCTCTGGGAGTTCCACGTGAGTCACTCACAGCCATTCCTCCCACCTTACACATCTTCCCTAAGAGTCCCAGGCCCCAAACTGAAGGTCACGCCTCAGGCCTCCTTCCTCTCACCGGCTTTTGAGCCAGCCTTGGTGGCCTAATGTCAAAATGGCCCTCAACTCAGTGCCTCATCCCCACCCTCACTGCCACCCGGTGTCATCCTCTTCACTGGTCCTGCCCGCCCTCTCTGCTGCTCCCCCAGGGCCCTGCAGTGACCAGGAGGAGCCCTGATGAAGTCAGGAAAGGTTATCCATAGAGAAGATCCATGGATGTGTTTGCAGCTATGACTGCCACAGGGCAGACAACGGGGAACCAAGCAGACTGGTGTTTGCCCCCTGGGGATCCTAGATACCAAGTGAAAGGGGCAGAGAGAACAGACGTTGGGATAGAGAGAGAGGTTCATTGAAGAGGCCACGTAAGGGGAAGAGAAACGGCAATGCAGGGCTAGTAAATGATTCTCCAGGGAACACTTCTGGTTAGTGATGCTTTTAGGATCCCCTGTAATAAATGCTTGCCTCACATCAAAGCTTCCAAGATTACCGAACGTTAACCACCTGGTGAGCCTCTCAAGCACAGCATCACAGGTATCTGGGGTGAGACAGTTCCAGGTGGAGAGGATGGCCAGTACAAAGGCCCTGAGGCTGGAACGTGCCCTGTGTGCCCAGAGGGCCCGAGTAGTAGGAAGGGAGGCAGGCTGAGTAAAGACCAGATCCAGGTAGGCTTGTCTGAGGTGCATGGGGGTAGGCTGAAACACATGCACAGGCCTCCTTTCTACCTACTCAGAGACCAGAGCAGATGGCCCAGGAGATTGGCGCCCTGGACAGCAGCAAGGAGCAATTGCTCAGGGAAGGTGAGGCCTGGAGATTGGGGAGGCCCTGATTTGCCTTGCACTGCCCTGCTTATCTGTCCCTTCCTGCCGCAGAGAAGCTCGTGGAGGCAAAGCTGGAGGACGTGAAGCATCGTCTGTGTTCCCAGTTTGGGGCTGACGGTTGCTCGAGCACTGCTGAGGGGCTCTTTCTCCGCAGCCAGGAGGCAGCAGCTGCAGTGTAAGACGAGCAGGACAGGGACAGGGACTGGGGTGGAGGGAGGGAGATGCCAGTGCTGATGCCCACCCCCCTCAGACATATGTTTGAAGAGGAGAACAGGAAGGCCCAGGAGCTCCTAGAGGCTGCTGCCCAGCGCCACGAACAGCTGCAGCAGAAGTGCCAGCAGCTACAGCAAAAGAGGCAGAGGTGCGTGTGGAGGCCCTCCCCCCAGTCCTCTAGGGGAAGGTGGCTGAGGCATCTCTGCTCCCTTTTCAGCCTGTCTCCTGGTCTCTTCACAGCCTCTTGTCCTTTCTCCTCCCCTTCCCCCTCCCCACACTCCTACCCTACCTCTGTCTGTCCAGGCTTAAGGAAGAGCTGGAAACGCTTGGGGTGCAGATCGCTGCTCAAGACCAAAGCACACAAGATGAAGGGGCTGGCCCAGGAGAACTTGTGAGCCCTGGGTTGGGTGGCAGGGAGCAGAAACAGCTCATGCAAGGAGCTGGGTGCAGGAAGGCAAAGAAGGGGATCGAGAGTTCTCAGAGGATGGTCTTTGGGGAAGGGTGCTCCCACAGGGCACAAAGAAGACAAAAATGCAGGGGCTGGCAGTGTGGAGTGGGAAGAGGCAGGTCCCAGGGAGGGTGTGGGCACAGGGATACATGGACATTTCCCTCCTCAGACTCTGACCTCCCACAGGCCAATCCTAAGCTCCTAGGAGTCAGCAAGGAGAAAGACCCAGGGCTGCCCACCAAGCAAGGCCGTAGTATGCCCTCCTAGGCAAGGACTCTCTTTGCCTTGGAGCATATTCCATGAACTTCAGGAAATAAAGGCACTATTTCAGTACAACTGCCTCAGCTGAGTTTATGCAGAGGGGGTAGGGCTTGTCTGGCCCCTGACACTGTGTAAAGCCTTGGCCTCAGCCAGAGGGCCACAGCAGGCCTCCCTACCCTCATAGTCTCTGGTCTGTTCCTTTCTAGGACTTAACACACTGTTCTGGGTTCCCAGGCAGAAGGATGCAGGTCTGCAAAGCCACAGTGTGATTGTTTCTTTAATTCCTTATTCAGGCCTGAAGTAAACCGAATCCCAGAAATCTCAACAGTGGGGATGGAGGTGCTGGGGGTTCTCATCCAGTCAGTCCCTTGCCCACAGTCTCCACTGATTAGCTGAGAAAAAAAAAAAAACATAATTGGAGGCCAAGTGTAGTTTGTGCCTTCCTGGGCACAAAATATGTAACCGACACCTGTCACAAGAACATAGTGTCTTAGAAATCCTGTGTGCTGGGAGTCAATCACCTAAGACTCCATGAAAATGCACTCACCCAATAAAGGGCAGCAGTGCTCCTGAGCCAAAATACAGTGACTGAAGTAGGGAGAGATTCCTGGTCTTGAAAGACTCCCACATCCAGGTAGGACACTAACATGGTGGGATTGCAGAGATCCAAACAGGCTGCCTGGAGAGCACTGTTTCTGTGGAAGAACGGGGGAATGTGACATGGTGGGAAATTACTCCGTCAGTTAGAGACACCAGGCATAAATCTCCCAGTTTTCTGACATGGAGTTAAACAGACCTGTGTCATAAATGAATTGGTTACACCTTATCAGAACAACTCCTGCATTGCCTGGAAATTAGTACATTCCCCTGAGTAGCAATGGAAATAATCACCTTGAATAGCAGCAGTTCAGCTAATTTTGCAGCTTCAGGTGATTCACAATAAAAAAAGACACATGAGAGGCGCCTGGATGGCTCAGTCGGTTAAGTGTCCAGCTTTGGTTCAGGTCATGATCTCATGATTCGTGGGCTCGAGCCCTACGTCGGGCTCTGTGCTGACGGCTCAGAGTCTGGAGCCTGCTTTGGATTTGGGGTCTCCCTCTCTCTCTCTTCCTCCCCTGCTCTCCTTTTGTCTCTCTCACTCTCTCAGAAATAAAGATTAAAATTTTTTTAAATTAAATAAAAAGACACATGCTTACTTCAACAGAAGCACAAAAGGCCTTTGACAAAATCCAACACCTATTTAAATTAAAAAAAAAATGTAAAATCTAGAACAGAAGGTACCTTCTTTAATACTTACCAGTGAAATGTTTAAAGCACTTTAGGGTATGTTCAAATACTATTCACTGTACTGAAGTTCTAGACAGAGAAACAGGACCAGGACCTTCCCCACCCCTGCTCACAACCACATGGATAGCTGCCAAGGAAAAAGATCCTCCTTCCTGCTGTCTTGCAGTTGCCCTCCACGCCCTTTCTTTGGAAACCCAGAGATTGTGTCAGCTGGAATAAGAGAAATGTAGCCCCAGCATCACACAGTAGAGCAACCAAGGGTGGGTTTCTAGCTGAGACAAAAAGAAAAAAATCCATAGCTGGTAGAGTCACTTACCATAGGTATAGGTAGAGACAGAGGAGCTAAAAGAAATCGTTCAGTTTTAGAGAACAATCTAGACAAAACACCGAGGAGCCAGGACTACCTAGGTGTGAAAATAAAACTGTTCCTCCTTCCCAGCGTCTCCAGTCAGGAACAAAGATCCCTGAAGTATGAAATGAATGCAGGCTACAGGTCACAATCAGGATGCTACCGGCAAAATGGAGCCTCAGAGCGAAACTCAGACCAAGGGTGTTGCTCTAAGACCCTTTTCTTGAGACTCTAAATAGAGTGTGCCTTGTAAACCCTTACGAGAGATGATAAATAGTAGCACTGTCCCCACATCTCTCAGTTCGAGGTGGAGTGGATCCTGTTCCAGAAATATAGGGGTGGCTTTCACCTAGTGGACTACATTATAATTTATCAGAAATCCAAAAGCTTTCTTAAAGGCATGAAATCAATTTGAATCACAAGTTTTAGAAACAGTTCAAATGAGAAGAGCCCTCTGGGCAGGAACCAGAACTGAAGAAACTAGATAGCAAAATGAATAAATCAGGCCTAGGTCATGCAGAAGAGCGGTGACGGAGTGCAGAATCCAGAGCCCTAACGTCATTCCCAGAACCGCTGCATCCTAATTAAGGAACTGATGGTGTGCCCTGCTAGATTTCAGTTTCTGTGTATGGGAGGCTAAGTGCCTCCCAGTTCCTCTCCCTCGAATGGACCATCGGTGAATCCCTCATCTCTGTGCTACCATTGTGTGTTGAGTGTGTGCAGGGCACATAACTAGTCACATCAGGTCCTAGGTTTTCAGACTAAGTCACAGACAAGGGACTGTGTCCAAAAAGACTATGTGCATGTAGACCAGATACAGATGATGAGGTCCTACATTTTGAGCTAAACAGCTCTATAAATTGAGGTCCTTTAATTTTATAGTACAGATTACATGTGTGAGCAATGTGAACTCGGTGGTCATAAAGTGGACAGTGTCCTATTGCATTTTCTAAAGATGGCCACACTACTATGTCCCATCCCACATACTATTTAAGGTGCTCTTACATCGAAGGTGGAGCCTATTTCTCTACCCCTTAGAATTTTCATGGGCCCTACAACTACCTTGTATAGAAAAAGGCAGAATTGACACCATGCTAGTACCATTAGTGTTGCCAAATATCCCCTTGTACGCAAAATCACCCGCAGCAGAGAACCAATGGTCGTCTAGTTCAAAAATTTTTTTCAATACAGTACCATTTCTATCTGAAATTTTCATCCACATTACCTAACCTGATAGTTTTCCCTTAATGGGAAATTCTCTGATAGACACAAAGTCAGACATTCAGTTGAAAATTTGGACACAATAGGTATTTATAAGTTTTACTTTATTCTCACTGTTCAATGAGCTATCTCTGACCAATAAAGGTATTCCTACATTTACTGCATTATTTCTTCCTATGATTTCTGACTTAGGGTTGAAAGATGAAAACACAGGTTCTTTCTTCTGTGAGTTTCCTACACAAGGACTGGTAACTTCAACAGAAGCCTCCCACAAATTCACAAATTCATAAAGTGAACTGGCTACAATGGACTGGTAGTGCTGTAGTCAGGTCACACATAGAAGGGTTCTCACTCAGGTAAAGTACAAGTGAGGATTTCTGAGGTAGAGATGGAAAGATTTCTGCCCTCCACAATCAATTCTTTCTGCCTGAGGTCATGGTTGCAATCTTCACTCTATGGCTTTGAAGACAAACCTGTGTGTCATCTGCACTTCAGGAGCACAGGGAATAAAAAAACTCAGCAAATGCATGTTGTTTTTTTGGTTTTTGGTTTTTTTGTGGCCAGGCTTAGAAGTAATGTTCATCATGTGTGTTCATATTCTCTTGGCCAGAACTCAGTTACATGGTCCCACCCACAACAAAGGGAGGCTGAGAAATGTAGGCTAACTGTGTGCCCAACACAAAGAGAAAGTGAGTTTTGGTATACATACAGCCAGTCTCTGCCACACATGACTTCTCCCCTGTGTGAGTTCTCAAATGTTTGCTGAGGTGTGATTTCTGACAGAAGGTTTTTCCACAGTCATTACATTCATAGGGTTTCTCTCCTGTGTGAGTTCTCTGATGAACAGTGAGGGCTGATTTCTGGTAGAAAGTTTTCCTACATTCTTTACATCCATAAGGTTTCTCTCCTCTGTGAGTTCTCTGATGCCTATTGAGGGTTGACTTCTCACAAAAGGTTTTCCGACATTCATTACATTCATAAGGTTTCTCACCAGTGTGAGTTCTCTGGTGTACAGTGAGTTTTGACTTCTGGTAGAAAGTTTTCCCACACTCCTTACATTCAAAGGGCTTCTCACCTGTGTGAAGTCTCAGATGCACAGTGAGTTTTGGCTTCACACAAAACGATTTCCCACATTCGTTACATTTATAAGGTTTGTCTCTTGTGTGAGTTCTCTGATGTACAGTGAGAGCTGGGCGATGGCCAAAGCATTTCCCACATTGTTTACATTCATAAGGTCTCTCTCCTGTATGAGTTCTCTGATGTGCAGTGAGAACTGACTTCTTATGGAATGTCTTACCACAGTCGTTGCATTCATGATGTGTCTCCCTATTGTGAATCTTCTGATGTATGGTGAGGGCTGACTTCTGGTAAAAGGATTTCCTACATTCATTACATTCATAGGGCTTCTCCCCTGTGTGTGTTCTCAGATGTACGGTGAGTTTTGTTTTCACAGGGAAGGATTTCCCACATTCATAACATTCATACGGTTTTTCCCCTGTGTGGATTCTCTGATGAACAGTCAGGTGTGACTTATGGCAGAAAGATTTCTCACATTCGACACATGCATAGGGCTTCTCCCCTGTATGAGTTCTCCGATGTACTTTAAGAACTGTTTTACTAATGAAGGTCTTCTCACACTCACTACATTTATAGGGTTTCTCTCCTGTGTGTACTTTCCGATGTTTACTGAGATTAGACCTCTTGTAGAAAGTTTTAGCACATACATCACATTCAAAAGTTTTCTCTTCTAACGGAGTTCTCGAAAGCTGAGCGAGGTGTGATTTCTTGCTGAAATTACCCCCACTTTGATCATGTTTATGGTGTTGCTCCTCGAAATCGGCTAGACCAACATGCAACTGTGTTGGTTTCTCACAAAAAGTGTTCCTCCATTTGTTACATCCACAGTGATTCTCCCCTATGTGAGTTCTCTCTTGGGCAGTGACAGCTGACTTACCACAGGCTTCCCGATGTTCATTATACCTACAGGCAGTCTCTCCCATGTGAGCTCTCCTATAGGTACAGAGTGTTGCCCCCTTGTTGAAGTCTTTCCCTTGCCCACTAAATTCGAGAGGCTGCCGCAAAGTCTGATTCCTCGGATGACAACCAGGACACTCGGCACACCTGAGGGGGCTCCCCGTTGTATGACATTCCTCGGCATTCTCTCCAACACGCATCCCACCAGGCTCACCAGGGAGAAACGTGTTCTGACACACATTAAACAACTCTGGCTTCACTCCTGAGTAGCTTCCGTTATTTATAATCAGTTTAGAAACGTCGGCTGCACTCAAATTAAGTGTTTTTCCCAAACTGGTTCTCTCCTTCGTTGACGTTTCATAGTTGGCCAATCCAACTTGCCACAAAAGTCTGCTCTGATACTCCTGGCCAGTCTCCATCAGGTCACCTGCAGTCTGGACATCTAAAATGAGACAAAGTAACCATATGTATGAACCACACCTAAGCATTTCTTACGGAATGTTCATGTAAAAATGGAGAAGTTTCTTCCCATCGTGTAGGATAAGAATTTTACAGAGTTAAAATGGGTATGATTATGATAAGTATATGATTTTTCTTTCTAATGAAATAATGTAACAAGTTACACCAACAGATTCTCTAATGTCAGATCATGGTTTTATTTATTTGTTGGTTTTGCTTTATCTTTTTTTTTTCCTTTTTGAATCCATGAGGAAACCATTGGTCACAATATTCACCTATTCCCTGGTCTTAGTGTTCAGCTGACTTCTCTTCATCTGCCATTTGTGTTCCTGTTCCATTTCCCACTTTCTCTCACAATAACTGTAGGTCACTTGTGCTGGGCCTTTTCTCATCACTCAGCTTTGAAGATGACAAGGTCTTCCTGGATCCACCACTTTAGGATGCAGTACAGAGCCATTCTTCTGTCATCTCAGCAGGGATGTTGCTTAGGAACAAGGATTTGTTCCCACATTTCTTTACTTTTTCACCTTTCCCTGGGCATCCGTGGGGTTTTTCAAAGGCATCATCTCTCCTTCTCCATGCCAGCCAGAGACCGCTTTTGGCTAATTCCTAATTAAACCCTGCATACTTCGCTTCTCACAACCATAACAGGTACAGAGAGCTCCAACCCTCCACACTGGGCTACCTCTCCCTGCTGGTCTAAAGGGTTTAAGCTCTGCAACCCAGGCTGTGCCCACCATCATTGGAAAACCTCTTTCTGGCTCCTTCTTAGATCAAAAACCCTGGCATCCCCACCCCACTTCCTGGTATATGCAGCCCTACTTGACAATGTGCAGTTTCTAAAGGCTTGTGTTTTGCACTCTGGAGTTTTGCATGTGTCCTAGTTTCAGTGAAAATGCAGTCCGTGTATGGGTCATTGTTTCAGAATGATTTAGCATAAGCAACTGCACCCTGAAACCCCGGGCTCCACTGGCCTCGAGGACACACGTTCTCCAGATTCTCCTCCCATGCCATGGACTGCCCCTTTCCACACTGTGCGTGGTTCTCCACACCTTCCTGCCACCTGTGATGCCGTGGCTGACAACACTTGGTCCTGGGCTCCCCTTCTTTTCTTAACAACTCCCTGGGCAACCTCCTCTAATCCTGTGCCTTTAACAATTTTTCTAACTTGTACCTTGTAATAGTGATGTCCAATTTCTACTCCAGATATCATATCCACCTATATGTTATACTGTCAAATTTGGTAAATCGCCACCTTAAACTTAAGCTATCCCAAAGTACAGTCTTAATAATTAATCACCCCAAAACCACTTTCCCTGGGCTTCCTTACTAAAATGGCACACCCCATGTTCTGTCACGGTGACATCTGTGCTGGTTATCCCACTACTTCACATGTACTTCATATGTCGTATATGTGTTTCATGCTGACTCAATAACTGGTAACCACCCAGAAAGGAGTGCACTTGTTTGATTACTGTCGTTATCCCCATAATTACAAAATGACTAGTGCTTGCTTAACACCTTTGAAAGAATAACGAGTATATAAATAAATGTCTGAAAAAAACTAGTGCGTGAAGATGGAGGAAAGGAGGGCATCTTACAACCTACAGACAGTGGCTAACAAAGGAAAACATTCTAAGAGGAGGCAGGTAAAGACTGGATTTTGGGTAAGACTAAGAAAATAGAAAAAAAGACGGGGGTGGTTTAGACATAAGAAGCATCTTTGGAGACTAAATAGAGCATGTCTGAACCTAGGAAAAGCACGGGTAAAAAACAACCCAGCACGGCCAACATCTGCTATGCTCTCCCCTTCCCAGACCCCTGCCCAGTATGCACTGACAGACCTGGGAGGCTCTGCTCTAGGGGTTCCTCTACTGTCCATGGCTCTGCTCCTTGCTCCAACTTGACGATCACCTCAGGTTTGGTAATGCAGTGCCCTGTTGATCAAAAATAAAGGCGGGGGGCTTTTACCAAACCGTTTTAAAGAATGACAGGAGCACAGCGTCAAGAGTCATGCAATGAAGGGCCGATCTGAACCTCTGATTAGAGAGGTGAACACCCACGTTCTTCTGGGCCTCGAATCTTAAACCTAAGTAGCATTTAACCTCATAAACAGTTTGCACGTTTACCAATGAAGAAAGCAGTGCTAGGACACTAAGACACTTTCACTCACCCAGTGACACCAGGCTACTGTAGGTCTCCAGCATCACGACCCTGTACAGGGTCCGCTGGGCATCATCCAGGTCCTGCCACTCCTCCCAGGTGAAGTTCACAGCCACATCCTCAAACGACACCAACCCCTGTAATGAATGACACGTGTCTCAATTCAAGGGATCAGCTGGGATCAGAAGAACAAGTCTGGGAGCTCATTCTTTTTTGTGTGTTTTGTCTTACACAGAATACACCATGCTTTGTACTCTATACCGTGGGCGAAAGCGAATCCACAGTAGAACTATCCTACCCATGTTAACTCTTTAATCCCTAAAAGTACAATCATAAAGTTTCCCTTGTCAATCTGGAACCGTCCTTGCTACTAGAGACGAAAAGATAACTGTGCTCCTCAAAGGTGTGTGCGACCTGGTATGGAGGCCTTAGTGTAAACATACACCTGCAGTAATGCACTAGATAAACTAGGTTAGACGTGTTTAATGTAGACAAGAGTAAGAAAGAAGAAAACAGCTGCCCTTGTGCCATCCAATCACACTTCCCTGAAGAGCCAAACACATCAGCTGTTTAATGTCAACAACATATTCTCATAATTATGAGACTACAGTAGAAGTCACGAGGGCAACAGGTACACATGCTACATTAATGGAAGTACAAACAGCACCATGTCCAAATGGTCACTCCTAGGCTGTGATAAGACATAAAAGCAGTAAAGGTATTTAAGGAACAGATTATAGTTTGCATTTAAAAAAAATTTTTTTTGAGAGAGAGAGGGAGACAGAGTGCAAGTGGTGGAGGGGCTGGGAGAGAGGGAGACAGAGAATCCAAAGCAGGCTCCAGGCTCTGAGCTGTCAGCACAGAGCCTGACGCAGGGCTCGAACTCACAGACTGCGAGATCATGACCTGAGCTGAAGTCAGACACTTAACCGACAAGCCACCCAGGCGCCCCTATAGTTCTGCATTTAAATATCTGACCTAATTCCAACACAACAAATTTGATGCACTCACCGTTGTTTTGAATATTTCAATATTCAAATATTTGAATATTTGAATATTTCCTCCTTATCCCAAAGGGTTGCTTCTGTCCTCCCCAGTGTGAGTACCTCCTACTTCCTAAACCACAGGGTGTCAATAATGAGGGGCCAGTAAGAAGAGGTAAGTTACACGGCCAGATTTTCTTTTTAACAGTCCTCCCCTAGAAGCAGGATGGGAAAGAGCTTAGAAGAGAGTGACAGAGGACAAACTTGAGGTTACAGGATACAGAGCAATAAAATTACAGAATAGGGTACTAATCCTACAAAGCAAAAACGAAAAGAAAGCAGGAACACAAGTTGGTTCTAATTTGTTCTGAGAAGGGTGAAGACAGAACCCGGCTGTCTGCATGACCAGCTAGATACATACTGGTGCTATAAGATGAAATAAAATAGGGCACAGAGTGTGCACAAGAGACATAGATTTTGGACACAGCATGTCTGAAGTCTGTGCGTACGCAGGGATGTCATACTGGCAACTGGATACATGATCTAGAGCTCAGGAGAGATCCAAGCTGAAAATAAACATTGGGGAAGCAGCAGAATTTTAGTAGTAGCTGAAGCCATCAGAGTGAATGGAACGGCTCACAGAGAACCTGAGACTTTGAAAGGAGAAAGGAACAGGTGCCGTGTCTTAGGACACACCAATGCTGACTGTCAGAGAAAGAGAGAGACACCACGACACAGAGAAAATTTCTAGAGGTTATTCCAGGAATAGAAATAACCTCCATACTAAGGACTCTATTAATACACGTCATCATATTCACGTTTCTGAAAAGTCCTATGATGATTCAAATAGACACTAAGCAAGTATCTACAAAATATTCTCCCATTTGTAATAATAACCATTAACCAAAGGGGATTTAGAGGATTTTTCCTTAAAATGATTAAATGTGTATGTCTTACCCCAGAGGCAGCATCACACTTCATGAGGAAATACTGGAGTATAAAGGTGCTCTCCCACCACAATTATTCAACAATTTACAAGTGGTAACAGTCAATGCAATTGAAAAGAGATAAATAGTTGTAAAAACGGTCATAATTTAAATATAATTTATACGTAGAAAACTCAAAAGAATCCTATGAGAACTATTCTATAGAAAGAAAATAATTTTCTGTTTTAAGTTTGAGACAGAGAAAGAGAGAGTGAAAGTGCACACACAATCAGGAGGGGGCAGAGAGAGACAGAGAGAGAGACAGACACACAGAGAGACAGAAAGACAGAGAGACAAGGAGAGCACACCAGCAGGCCCGACTCTATCCCACCAACTGTGAGATCATGACCTGAGCCAAAATCAAGAACTGGACACTTAATCACCACCCAGGCGTCACAAAGACAAGAATTTTCTATAAGAAAATTCTATAAACTGTAGGTTATAAAAATAATGTCTTCATACCTACAAAAACATTCATACTATAACAACAACAACAAAAAGCAGAATACATATCAATACATTAACAGAAAACATACAAAGCTATGGGAGAAAAAAATATGAAGGCTACAAGAACTAATAAATGAAAGACACCATATTCACAAGTAGGAAGATCTACATCAAAAAGATATCAATTCTCAGTAAGTTAATAATCAGGAAATTCATGTAATATTATCCTAATAAACAACACATCCTTAGATACAGACAAGCTAATTTAAAAGTTCATAGAGAAGATTAAGTAAGAATAGACAGAGACCGTGGTAGGTTATACTTCTGTTCACCAAAATTTAGTGTCTCTCCCTTATCAGTCAGCTCTGGCTGACATAACAAATACCCTGGACTAGATGGATTCAAAAGCAAATTTCTTGGGGCACCTGGGTGGCTCAGTTGGTTAAGCTTCCAACTTCGGCTCAGGTCATGATCTCATGGCTCGTGCATTCGGGCCCCACGTTGGTCCCTGTGCTGACAGCTCCGAGCGAGCCTGGAGTCTGCTTCGGCTTCTGTGACTCCCTCTCTCTCTCTCTCAGCCGCCCCCCCCCCACCCCCCGCTCACACTCTGTCTCTTTCAAAAATAAATAAACATTAAAAAATTTTTTTTGTAAGCAAATTTTTCTTAGATTTCTGGAGGCTGAGACATCCAAGATCAGGCGTCAGCCAGTTCTGTGCCTGGTATAGACCATCTTCCTGGCTTGCAGATGGTCACTCTCCTGCTGTTTTCTCATGGTGGAGGAATAAAAATCTCTCCTCTTCCTCTTTTCATAAGGCCACCAATCCTATCAGATTAGGGCCCCACCACTAGGACCTCATTTAACAATAATTACTTTCTAAAGGCTTGATCTCCAAATGCAGTCACATTGGCAGTTAGGGCTGGCCTTGAATATACAAATTCTGGGAGAATACAATACAGTCCACAGTACTCCCTGTGGTGCCCTTCTCTGCAAAAGGATTAATATCCCTTGGAGGTGGAACTCACATAAGCAGATCTATATTCTTCCATTTACCTGGCACTGAACAAGAACAAGTGAATGGAAGTGACACATGTCACTTCTAAGCAGAAGCTGGAAGAGCCATGCATAGATCACCATGTCCTCCCTCTGTCACAGGACCAACAATGTTACAGTAAAAAAAAGTGCTCCTCTGTCTGGGATACTGAATGAGACAAAAAGGATAAAAAGCAAAACTGATCCGTGATGGACAGGTAGCATAAGAAAGAATGAAACCTTTGTTGTGGACCTAACTGGTAATGAATCAGCATAACCACCAAACAGAAACAAGCAGTGCAAAGAAACTGGGACGAAGGTGATCCATGATACCAGGGGCTAAATAGCAGATCAACGTTACTTATGATCACTGGTACTTATGTACCTAATGTTACTGAAGTAACATGAGTGATGATTACCATATGGATTTAAAGCTTTAGAAAAAGAGTGGGAAAACAGAGTATTAGTAGTAAGTATCAGGCACTAGTCGCTGCCTTTAGGTAAATGCTATAGGAAAAGTGATAAGCTCAGGTGGAAAAAAAGACTTCAGTGTGCAAACAGGAATGAAAGAAAATTGGGAGATACTATAAATTTGGGAACCTGTAGGACTGAAAAACTTTCAAAGGATTTCTCATTTTATCTGTTACTGTTTAAGGCTGAAGAAGTTGCCTCTTCCAATTTTTACAGAAAAAAATGTAAGAAATGCTTGGAGAGTCAAGACTAATTAAACTCAACCTCAAGGGAGTAACAAACATGTTATAACCATGGCATCCTGTGACACAATTGAACCCTGAAGACAATACACTAAGTAAAATGAGTCAGTCATGAAAAGATGAATATTGCCTGACTTCACCTATAGAAGCTCCCTAGAATAGTCAACTTCATGGACATAGAAAATAAAATCATGGTTGCCAAGGGCTGAATTAGAGGGGACAGGTACTTGGTATTTAATGAGCAGAGCTTCATTTGGGAAACATGAAAAAATTCTGGAGACAGTTGCACAAGATGATTAAAACTAATGCTACTGAACTGACATTTTTAATTAAAATGGCCAATACGGCCAATTCGAGGTGATATATACATACATATATATATATATACATACATATATATATATATATATATACATACATATATATATATATATATATATACATACATATATATATATATATATACATACATATATATATATATATATATACATACATATATATATATATATATATATATATATTTTTTTTTTTTTTTTTTACTGTTTATTTATTTATTTTGAGAGAGGGAGTGAGCACAAGCAGGGGAGGGGCACAGAGGGAGGGAAGGAGAGAATCCTAAACAGGCTCCATGCTGTCAGTGCAGAGCCTGACATGGGGCTCGAACCCATGAACTGTGAGATCATGACCTGTGAGATCATGACCTGAGCCAAAATCAAGAGTCAGATGCCTAACCGACTGAGCCACTCAGGTGCTCCAGGTTATGTATATGTTATCAAAATAAAAAAAGTTAACCAACTTTTCACCAAATTGTAGTCCAAAATTCTATTTATGGTTGATGCAAACATCCATTTTTCCTTACTCATTTCTTTTAAATGATTAGCTGGAACAGAAAAATTAAATATCCTTTAACAGGGTTGAAAACATGACAGTTCATTTTTGAACTAGCAATTTCAATTATACGATAATAAAAAATACAGATAGAATCACTGACAAATTTATAAAAATAAAAGGTAAAAATTGTAAAAATCTGAGCTCCTTGTTTCATACTTTGCCTATCTTCATCTTAACACTTGTTTGAACGTATATCACTGATTCCTGAATACGTTCTCCAACCGGACTCCTGAAGCTGTCACCACACATGTTGGCTAGTAGCACAGCTCAAGAGGGACCCAACCCAATCACCAGGCATATACATCCTTCAGATTTTTCCAAGAAGGACAATTCCAATGTAAAACAGACAGTTACTACATTTGTCTGTGAGCACCAATGCAGATTTTGGATAAACTAACAAAACAAACACATGGGTCTTCATGTAAGAGGAGATTATACCTGAGAGAGGAGGAGGCATCCAGGAGAAATCGCGTTAGAGTCACTGGTGAATGGACGGTATATCACATGTAAGGGAAGAAAAGACGACACGGATTTCAGGTGGGACTCGCTCCGTGTGAGGTGCCTTCTGGACAGCCACAAAAAACGCATTCACGGGGGAGTTGGACCTATGGTCTAAAGGATGGGGAAGAGGTCCAAGCTGGAGGGAAATGCTCAAGACTATCAAACCACAGAGGGCCAGACAAGTCAAGGAAAACCGCATCGTGTGAATATGGGGGCCAGATTTGAACACTTGGAGAGCGATGTTCAGGAGAAGAAACACACAGGAGAAGAATTCAGGGAAGCAGAAGAAATCATCAGGCAGGCCGCCACAGGAGCTAACGGACAAGAATGTCCAGGAGAAGATCCTGGAGAGCAGTGTCACTACGGCAGAAGGTTCACGTGAGGCAACGCCCACAGTACACTGAGTCTAACTATAATCTAGGTGGATAACGCAGGTTGTAGGTTATTTCCTCACTTAGAAGACGTGAACTGGGACCACACTGAGTAGGTTAAGATGCAGACCAGCAGTGGAAATATTTGTCAGAAAAATACAACTGTGAACAGTCGGCCCCACAACCTACACAGACAGACTAGCTGACAGAAACGTGGGGAGACTTATTTGAAGGACCTGCAGTCAATTCAGTCCCCCAGACATCCCAAGTTTTAGCCGAGGATCAAGTAGGGCCTTCCAAAAGCTGTCTGGGACGCTACTTTCGCAACTCCAGAAAACCCTTAGTGAGCAAGCCGTGTTCCAGCCCCAGGTGACCGACACCGCTGCAGAATGCTGGATGTGTTGATTTCCAGGTTGCCAGTGAAACGCTGTCCACGACACCATCTCCGTGACCGACAAAGGCACCGTTTCGGACTTCTGTGCCTGCAAGCTTTCGTGTCCCATGAGAATGTGGCACACTTTCCTCTAAGGGGCCATTCTGAAAAGATAACAAATGTGCCTATCTTTTCTCCACGACATCAGAAAGGGAAATCAGGGACGAATCTGCACTCACCTTGGAGGACTCTCAGGTCATAGAACCCGTCCATACCTACATGCCACCATTTCCACGTTTAGGTATTTTTACCAGAAGCTGAGTTTCACTTATTTCTACTTTTCTATTTTAATTTATGAACTGCCCTTCGTAAAGCTCACGAAGCACGATGTAACACAAGCTGAGGAGCAAGCAAACAAACCACTCACCAGAGATGAATTCTGCATGTTCTGCTGCTCTTGGAAACGCACCGAGGACTGTGGGAGGACAGCTGGGAGAGAGGGCCAATGGACCAGAGTCATGACAGGACTGCTGTGACTTGCTCCTAGGTCCTGGATTCTCTTGTGTGAGGCTCTCTACACACAGCTAGAAAAGACAATTAACAAGGGGGGGGGGGGTCACCTGCTGTGAGACAACAGAACCTCACACCTTGAGAAACAGCAGGAAACACCCTATTGCAGGGGAACCCCCAAGCCCATTAACTGCACATGCAGTTTATCCTTGGTTACTGAAAACACCCATGTCCTACTGATTTTATCAACAGTTACTAGTAAGAATTAACTTAAAATTCTGAAGATGCTTATTTAAACCACGGCGGTTTAACTACGCTCCTATTAATAGAGACATACACACAGGGCTTCATATTTGCGTTTCCACGGGGACACCTGTAGCTTAAACACCTTATCTTCACGGAAAGTATACATCTTGCAACTCAACATTTTTGGCCTGTGATTTTATAGGAAAAGAACCTAAGGTACATTTCTTGTGTGGCACACTGTTCCCGTAATGGTTCTCAATGACCTGCTTCCCTGTAACCATTTCCTCAACACCGGCGTGGGCTTTGCCATTCGACTTGCTTTGGTCAAAGGGAGCTCAGCTCAGCACCTGTGACCCAGACACAGGATGAAGAGGACTTTTCCACTAGCGGTTACCTTCCGGGAACACTATCATCTTGTGAAGACACCTGGGGCTAGCCTGCTAGGGACGCACGGCTTAGCCGGCAACCAACACAAATCACCAAAAACGTCAGGCTACACAGTGCAGGGCGGGGGCGGGGAGGGAACCTGACCCCTGCCACCGCCTGCTGTGGAGACGCCAAGAAACCCCGCAAATACAACAACTGCCTCACCCTTAGACCCGGGTGCGCACACCTTTCACGATGATCTCTCCGGGAATCGCGGACATCTCACTGCTCATCAATACGCTCACGTTACAGGTGAGCAAACCGAACGCCACCACGGTTGGGGACACCGCTGGAACGAGGACGCCGACCGCAGCCCCCGACGCTCGCTGACCGTCTGCAGACCCACCCCCTCCCTCGCTGCCTCTTGGACTCGACCACCCAGTACGCCAAGCTCCCGGAGGCACCCGCCGCGCCTTCTACAGCGCGCCTTCTCCTGACCAAGCAACCACTGAAAGCACAGCCCGAGCCGGATCCCGCCTCGCCGTCGGTCACCAACCCACCTTCCCGCTCCCACCAAGGGGACGACCCCTCCCCCTCGCCCGCCCAGTCCCCGAGTGGCGCAGGGCTCCCCTTTCACCCTCGCACCAACCTTCAGGGACCGACACAGACCCCAGCCTAGGGCCCTCGGGGAGGCGGCGAAAGAGGAGCCAGGAGCGGAAGTTCCTGGCGGAAGGGGGCGGGGGCCGCACGTGCGCAGAGGGAGCCCGGAAGACTCCCAGAGTCCCCTGCGGGAAGACGTCTGTGCAACGGAGAGACTACATTTCCCACAAACCTCTGCGCTCTGTCCTTTAGGAGCTTTGGGAGGTGAGGTGATGGATGAGAGTTGGGGTCCACCCACGTGGCCAAACGTGGGATTCTCGTCCCTTATTAGTTCCTGACTTTTTTTTAACTCCTTTGAAAGACATTTAAAAAAAGGGGTTTTTTTAATGTTTACTTGTTTTTCAGAGAGAGAGAGTGTGTGAGCGGGAGAGGAGCAGAGAGAGAAGAGACACAGAATTCGAAACAGGTTCCAGGCTGCAAACTGTCAGCACACAGACACACCATGAGATCTTGACCTGAGCTGAAGTCAGACTCTTAACCAACTGACCCACCCAGGTGCCCCACATCCTGATTTTACCAAATGATAGAGATGTCGTCTCTAAATAGGAAAAGTCTAATGTGGAGGAAACATTACATCACATGAAATGTTAGCTTTAATTGCTAGCTATGTTATGGTAATGGTTATAGAAGCCGCTGGGGTGTTTTTTTTTCCCACAAGCATACTAAAGCATGAATAGTGAACTACCACAATATCTGCATTTTATTAAAGTACTTAACAAACAGATATGGCAAGTGTTAAATTAATATTTGTAAAGTAGATCCTGGAGTTTGGGATTGAGTCAGTCTTCAACGAAAGACCACGGGGGAAAGGGAAATGGAGAAGTTTATTGCGCACAGGTTCAGGAGGAACTATACCTCATGCTTCAAGGGGCCACAGGCGAGAGGTCAAGACAGGGTGCAGGCAGAGTGAGTGCAGCAGAACCTGGACCGCATCTTCATTATGGTCCCCCTTTGATGTGCTTTGGGGTTCCAAGGATAAGGCCAAATGGGTCAATTCAAACCAGAAAGAGTACAGTTTTGCTATGGTCCATGGGGGTCTTACCTAAGGGATGTACAAGGTGAAGGTCGTGGGAGGGAGGGGAACTGTTGCTCACAAGGGGTACTGGGGAAGATTATATGAGGAATTTGCATTTGTTCCTGACTCTGCAGACTGTTATCTAGGGAAGGGCTACTGTCAGTCTGAGGTTCCAGCATGCCTCTTGGGCACACAAAATGGATGCAGAGGTAGAAATATCACGGGGTAGTTATGTAAACATGTACCTGCAACTCTCAATGAACGTATTAAATAGATGCTAGTTCAAATGCCTTCTTTTTAAATTTTAAGTGTGTTTATTTATTTTGAGAGGGACAAAGTCAGCACAAGTGGGGGATAGACAGAGAGAGGGGGAGACAGAGAATCCCAAGCAGGCTCCACACTCTCAGCATGGAGGCCAACATGGGGCTCAAACTCATGAAACTGTAAGATCATGACCTGAGCCGAAATCAAGAGTCAGACATTCAACCGACTGAGCCACCCAGGCGCCCCTAGTTCAAATGCCCTCTTAGCGCAGAAGGCATGTACCA
Organism: Neofelis nebulosa; assembly: GCF_028018385.1. NCBI lineage: Eukaryota > Metazoa > Chordata > Mammalia > Carnivora > Felidae > Neofelis > Neofelis nebulosa. The sequence goes on along the minus strand of NC_080794.1, from coordinate 92,630,357 downwards.
GTTTCATCAATAGATGCTATTCTCACCCATTAAAATAACTTCTAAGCCATCAAAGGATGATATTGCACTATTGGGAAACCTGCTCTAGTGTATATACAGGAATGAAATCATTGGGTCATAGAGTGGATCCCCTCCAAAACAGTGCAGATTTACACTTCCAGTGTCTGGTAATTACTTGCTCAGAGACTCCAACGATTTTTCCATTCATGAATCTACTCATCAAAATCTTATTTATTTTCCTGAGGGTTGGGCTTCAACATGGGCTTCCCTTCCCTGGTTTCTGTCACGCTATAAACAAATTCAACACTCGGCTTTCTGCTGTCGATGCAGCATCTGTAGAAACAGGGATAAAACTGGCTTTTGTAATTGGGTTGATGTGTACTTTAGAGGTAGGGGTGGGGGTTGACTGTCTGACCCATGACCTATCTGACCTATCTGTGGTTTTCCCTTTTCCTAAAATATGACCTCATCTTTTCAAATTTATGTATCTTTTTCTCATCCTGCAATTGCCCCTCATCGGCTGTACTGTGTAGACCCAGGAACCTCAGTCTTTATTTCCTATTCTCTTCTTTTCTCAGATTCTGGGATCCCTCACCTCCCTTCCTCAGTCCCCTGGATCCCATATTCCTCTATTTAACACCTATGCGTGTGATAGTTGGAGATCCTTTAAATCCCTGCCAAACATTCAAATGTTTGTTCCTTCACCAGTGAAGTTCTGGACCTGGGCTTTTCTTGATGTGAACTTTTAAGTTACTAATTCAATCTCTTCACTTGTTCACATTTTTTTCTTGAGTCAGTTTTGGTATTTTAGGAATTTATCCATGTCATCTAAATTGCCTAATGTATGTACAGTCGTTCATATAATTCCTTTTAAAACTGTTCAATTTCTGTAAGGTCTGTAGTAATGTCCAATCTTTCATTTCAGATTTTAGCAATTTGACTCTTATCTATTTCTTGGTCAATTTACTTAATGTTCGTAAGTTTTGTTGACCTTTTCAAAGAACCTGATTTTGATTTCATTGATTTTTCTCTTTTGTTTTTCTATTCTCTGTTTCATTTCTTTCTGTTCCAATCTTTATTTCCTTCCCTTACTTGCTTTAGGTCACTTTCTCTCTCTTTTTTTTTCCCCTCTCCTACCCCTGTTTTTTTCTTCTTTTTCAAGAGTCTTAAGGTGGAAGTTTCCATTATTGATTCAGAATCTCTTTTCTTTTGTCATAGAGACATTTGTGGAATAAATTGACCCCCAAGCACTGCTTTACTTGCCTCCCATGAGTTTTGGTAAGTTGTGTGTTAATTGTCAATTATTTCAGTGTACTTTCTAATTTCCCTTTTGATTTCTTCTTTGACAAATGTAATTTTGGGGGTTGTTCATTTTCAACATATTTGTGAGTTTCCCTAACTACGTTCTGTTTTTAATTATGAAAACCACTCGATCGTGATTTTGTTTTGTATTATTTGTGATTGTGATTGTATTTGTGATTATGTTTTGTATTATTTCCATCATTTTACATGTATTCTAGTTTGTTTTATGGATTAGTATATGGGTTTTCTTGAAGAATGTTTATGGGCAGTTGAGAAGCATGCATATTTGGCTGTTGTTGAATGGATTGTTCCAGATATGATGGTTAAGTCTAATTGGTTTATACTGTTATTTGAATCTTCTAGTTTTTAGTTTTTCTTTTGCTTAGTTGTTCTATCCATTATTAACATGAGGTATTGAAGTCTTTAACTATTGTCATTTTATTGTCTATTTCTCCCTTTATTACTGTCAGGTTTTCTTACATGTATTTTGGTATTCTGTCATTAGGTGCATATATGTTTATAACTGCTCTATCTTCTTGATGAATTGACAGTTTTCCATTAAAAAATGTCCCTCTTTAGCTCTAATAACTAGTTTTTGTTTTAAAGTCAATTTTGTCTAGCAGCGGCATAACCACTTTAGTATAGCATTCTTGTATATTTTTGTTTGAATTTCATTTATTTTCCCATCCTTCTATTTTTAATCCATTTTTATCTTTGAATCTCAAGTCTGGCTCTTGTATACAACACAGATATGAGATTTTGTTCTTTATCCAGTCTGATACGCTCTATTTTATGATTGGATTATTTAATCCATTCACATTTAATGTATTATTGATATACTTGGACTTTTTTTTTGCAATTTTAGTTTTTTTCTATGTTTCACATCTTTTCATTTCTCTATCCCTCCTTACTGCTTTCTTTTACAAAAGTTGATATTTTCTATGTAACACTTAAGTTTCATTTATGATTTTTTTCCTTATATATTTGTTATTTTCTTAGTGATTGCTCTTTGGCTTACTATATACATCTCAAATTATCAGGATCAGATCTAGATTCATACTAACTTAGTTGTAGTTACATATAAAAGCATGATTTCTATATATCTCTATATGCACCTCACCCTTTCTTAAAGTATTATTTAATACATGTTACATCTAAAAATTCTACAAACTAAACAAAATTTATTACAATTCTTCTATTACATAATTTGATGTTTTTTAAAAGAAGTTGAGAAAAGAAGAGCAAGGATACACTTAATACACTTTTAGGTATTAAACTTATTTATCACTCATTCTCTTCATTTATTCTTATAGTCTCAAGTTACCATCTGGAGTTATTTCTTATCACAATACATATTCTTTCCCACTCACCTCCATTGTACTATTATAAGCAAAGATATTTTCATATGTTACAGGCCCAATAAGACATTATATACCTACTTCTTTATACAGTTCTTTCAAATCAGATAAAAGAAGAAAGTAAAAAAATTTTCATTTATACTCTCTTTTATAGTTATCTAATTACCTTTCTTGGTACCTCCCCCTACTTTTGGAGGGCATATATTCAAATTACTCTGTGGGGTCATTTACTTTCATCTTGAACAGCTTCTCTTAATATTTCTTGTCAGGCAAGTCAGATAGCAACAAATTTCCTCAGTTTTGTTTATCTAGGCATGTCTTTTTTTCATCTTCATTTTTGAAAAATAGTTTTGATGGATATAGGCTTTTTGGTTGACAGTGTTTTCCTTTGGGCAATTTGAATACATTATTTCCATTCCTTCTGACTTCTCTTGTTTCTGCTGAGAAGTACATTGTTAATCTTACTGAGTTTTCTTCACGTGATAAAAAGTTTCCTTTTTAAGTAAAAAGGTCTTCATTTGTCTATCCTCCTCCTCTTAAGATTTCTTCCCTGCCATTCACGTTCAGCATTTTTACTGGATTTCTTTGTGTTTATCCTAATTGTAGTTCACTGAGTTCCTAGCCAGTTAACATTTCTTCATTTGCCATATATCCTTGGAACTGATTCCTCAGATTTCAAATGGTTATTGTTTTCTTTTGTTTTGTTTTGTTTTATAATTTTCAGTTTGGCTGGGGAGCAGGTCAATGGTCCCCCTATAGTGCTGGAAGTCCCTCTAAGAATCACATAATTTTCAAACCTGGATGTTCAGTCACTTGTGAACTTTGCAGTTGTCACAGAGTAATGACACATAGTTTAACAAACAAAACTAAGCTCAAACAATTGTCAGTATTATGTGAATGAGTCATTATTATTTATGTGCTTTGGAAGTTTTGCAGATACTATCATGACCGGGGTATTATACTTAAAAAAATTTTTTTAATTCTATAATAGCAATACACATGTTCATGAAGTGTGTAAAATTATAGCAAATGCTGAAAAATACACCTGACAATAACTTAGAAGGTCTGTTTATATTACAGAATTCATCAAGCAATTGAAAAAAAAACCCACCATGATACACTACACAATTTAGTAGATAATACAGAGAAAATAAAAAGTAATATTACATAAACTTTTTGCTACAGTATTGGTAAATACATGCCTTCTGGGACTATATTTCCCTTGAATGTCATATAGTCCCAAATGTGAGCTTTTAGAGACATTAATTTAAAATTTACAAGGTCTGTAGAGGACATAATAAAAGTCAGTTAGAGCCTGGAGCTACTTGAACCAGAAGGAACTGTGGCTTTTTACACTATGATGTTGTATTTTAGATTTTGCTGCCAGCCACTGCCTTGAAAATTCAAGCAAGAGGGGACTCCATGAAGTACAGGAGATCCATTGGTGTCCTTGGCTACATCCTTCAGCCCAGCTATGGAGGTGGAGGATAGTCCCTCTCACACAGATAGAGCCCTAGCCCGTCTCCACCTTGTCTCTCCATGATTCAGCCTTGGGAATTTTCCCAAAGCTAAGGGAGATCAGTCACTCCATTCGTGGGGAGTTCAAGGAGTTCATGGCCAACTTTCAAGCCATAGCTTCTCATGACTCAGTGGGTCAGCTGAGACACATATGACCTAGCTTTTTACAGAGTACCCAACAGGATGAATGTCAGCTTGTTCACAGCGGTCAGCAGCTCAGCAGGATACCCTTAACTGTCTTTCCCTCCACTCCTATTTTCTGCACTTCCTCATTGTTGCTTTTTGCAATCATTTCCCAAATAAGCGGTGTACACAAGCTAGTATCTCAGCTCTTCTGAGGATAGAGGGGAATACAAAACAAAGACAGCAAGAAACCCAAGCAAGACAACAACTCCTACTCACGTCAAGTCAAAACAAATACGGGAACCCTAGCCAGAACACTGACCTCTTCTCAGCAAAGAGTGGTCCCCAAGCCAACAATCCTAACGCAATCACCCACCAGAATCAATAACATCACCAGGAGGGTAGCACTTCCCGTGTGTTTCTCAGAAGACCCAATTGCCCCACTGAAAACTACCACTTATGTTTGAGTACATCTCTGCTTGATAGAGCCTGAGTCACATACGGGATATAAACTGCAAGGAAGTCTGGTTTCTCCTGTGACACCTGCAGGACATCGGAGTCCCCCACCTGCCCCCATCCTCTGCAGGACTCTGCCCCACATGTCCGAAGCCTCCTCTCTTGGATCACGCTTCTGCCATTTCACCGCCACGGGTCTCCATGTGCCCTCACTGTGGTCTGGAAAGCTAAGGCAGTCATTAGGCCCACCTGGTCTGATGGTGTTGTGTCTCATTTATCTCCGTGACTGGATGGAACAGAACTTATTTCTCGCTCACTGTCCTTCCTGTGCTGATCGATGCAGTGTGGCATGTGAGATGCTGCAGGTGACTCAGACAGGCGGGGGTGGTGCCACCACCGCATCCCACCTGGAGCCCGTTCCAGGTGGGCCCCGGCTCTCCCACGCAGGACGTGGAAGGAATGCATTGACTTAAAGAAGTGCTCTGGGTAGGATGTGTGGGCACGGGATGTTTAGCAGCTCTGTTTCAGCACACTTAGCATGGACTCAGCCCGGAGAAGGAGAGGTCTATATTCCCAAAGCAAACAAAGGGGTCCCTTTTCCATCCTCTAACACAGGTGGCAAAGGAAGACTTACAGAAGAAAACGTATAAATATTTTGTGTTTCCAAAGCGGCAGCAAAAACACATATCTGAGACACAAATACACAATCTGCCGGGAAAGTGCCTGCTCCAAACTTGTTAAAGTAAAAGGGTCAGCTCCTACTCCTACTTTATCATCATTTCCTCTGCATCCCGTTGGTAGCCCCTTTGCTCTGAGCTCTTTCTCCAAGGACCTCCTGAGTCATGGAAAGAGCAGGCTTCAGGAGAAGCTGATCTGTCAATGAAGCAGGGAAGAGAGAGCACAAGAGCCAAAAGAGAGGATGAAGAGACAGTCATGGAGCAAGACAGCAATGAAGACTTTGGGAGGTTTCTGATCATAGCCTGGAATTTTTGGAATCCCAATACTCCCTTTCAACCACATGCACGAGGATGAGACAGGGAGGAGAGAAGGGTTTAGGTATCATGGAGAGAAGCATTGAGAGAGTTGAGGTGACGTGATGGAAGGAAGAGTTCTGGAAAGAAGAGAATAGGAAGGTACTGTTAAAGGTGGAGCCTGCACTTTCAGTTGGGCATCTTAATCGGCTCTGGTGGCCCCTGCACTCCAGTCACCTGAGGCTCCAGGCTCTGTCACGGAGAAGAGGGCAGCAGTAATACAACATGCACACACACACACACACATGCACTTAACGGGATTCATCAAGGCAGCACCTTCTCTCTAGCAGGCAGATGTGTAACTACAACATACAGGAGGCAACTTGCGGAACACCTTCCAAGGCGAGATGAGTGAATACGAGTAACTTGTGGTTTTCAGACTTTTTGAGAATTCAGCCCATAATAGGACATACATTTTACTTCCAACCCAGTAAATCCCTATATACCCTCACACAACTGAAACAAAAAGTTCACAAAGTGAATCTTATCCTTTACTAATTATGGTATGTTCTAATATTTTCTTTTCTATTCTACCCCAATTTTAAAAATAAGTTCATCGGGCTCCTCAGAATTGATTCTGCTGCAACTTCAAAAACAGTTAGATGAATGAACTATTTAATGGCCTGGCAGTGCCTCTTCTACGTTGACCTCCCACAGCACTGGATGCAGGAGTCACGGAGCAAGGCCTTACTCTCCTATGGAATGTGTTGAGATTCACAGTATGACCATTTCCTCTGAGAAGGATCCCTGTGTGACTAACTCATCATCAATTGTGTAATGCTGAGAAGCACACTTAGCTCTTGGAACCTCATGTTCTGGATTTTTCTAAGTTGGAAAGGAGAACATATACTATACAAGGGTGCCTGGGTGGCTCAGGCAGTTCAGCATCTGACTTCGGCTCAGGTCACGACCTCAGAGCTTGTGGGTTTGAGCCTTGCAGCGGGCTTTGTGCTGACAGCTCAGAGCCTGGACCCTGCTTCACAGTCTGTGTCTCCCTCTCTCTCTGCCCCTCCCCTGCTCACACTCTGTCTCTCTCTTTCTCAAGAATAAAAAAACATTAAAAAATTTTTATAAATATTTAAATATATATATATATATATATATATATATATATATATATATAAAGGATGTATACTGTATAAAATTGTGAAGACAGAAGCTGTGTACATATCACTCCTGGCATATGGAAGATGATCCACATACAGGCCCACCTTAGCTATATTGTGGATTCTGTTCCCAACCACTCAATATAAGTGAATATCACAATAAAGTGAGTCAGATGAATTTTTTGTCTCCCAGTGCATGTAAAAGTTATGTTTACACTGCACAATATTAAGTGTGCAATAGCATTATCTCAGAAAAGCAATGTACATACTTAATTGTAAAATATTTTACTGCTAAAAAATGCTAAGCATCATCTGAATGTTAATCAGGTTGTAATCTTTTCACGGGTGGAGGGTCATGCCTCAGTGTTTTTTGGCTCATCAGGGTGGTGGCTGCTGAAGGTTGAGGTGGCCATGGCAATTTCTTAAAAATCAGTTAATGCTGCACTGATTAACTCTTCCTTTCCCGAATGACTTCTCTGTGGCATGTGATGCTTTTTGACAGCATTTTACCCACAGAACTTCTTTTAAAATGGGAGTCAGTCCTCTCAAGTCCTGCTGCTGCTTTATCAACTACATTGATGTTAACGTCTCGCGTACCATACTGGACTCAGTTGGACGCATTCCCCATTACTACCAACACTCAGCGGAAGAGCGGTCCAGACTGCTTTCACCTGGGCACTCCGCATGGTCCTTGGCTACTGTGGCCTGACTCACCCCTTCGTTCCCCTGGGTCTGCTCTGGCAAAGACGTGTCACTGCCACCATGTGCTGGAAGCAGCCTCTTGTCAGCTCGCTCCTGCCTTGATGAGCCTGCTGCATCTGACACTGTCCGTGGGAATGCTCCTTCCCTGGCTCTCCCAGTCTGCCCCAACTCTCCATCACCGTTGCTATGCTCCTTCATCTGCTCGCCCCTGGAGGAAACATCTCATTACCAGTGAGATCTTGGGTGGGAAGAGAGGTGTTCCTGAGTCAGTGAGGGATGCCAAAGAGGAACAGGGAAGGCAGGACAGCAGAAGGCATGGGTCATGTCCATGCCAAGTCCTGCCCTGACGAGTATTTTTGGCCCTAGAGGAGAGAGGAGTTAGGGCAGAAGCTGAGAGTCAGAACATGAGCATTGCTGCCTGGCACCTGGGCCTCGTGACCAAGGTGGACACACAGCGGAGTGGGTCAACTTCCTGCTTCAACAGCAGAGCACGGGGCTGGCATCTGGTGTGCTGTGCAGAGCTGGTGACCTGCACCAGGTATCCCTGTGTCCCCAGAGCACTGGGGAAGCAGCTCGCACTGAGGGCATTTTCACAGGGAGACAGGGCAGGGCAGCCTCCTCCTTCAGCACGTGTGAGGCTCTGTGGGGTCTCCCAGCTCCGAGCTCGGGACAGAGACTAGCCAGTTGTCCACCAATTATGTTCGCTCTTGTTCCTTGGATTTCAGTCGGATGTTTCCCAGAGGACTTCCCTGGGGTTTGGTGTGTCCACTTACAGTGAAGGGAAAATGAATAGAAGGCATGGCTGCCAACCCCTGTGGTTCTCAATGCTGCTTTCTCATCCGCTAGCTGGACTCAAGTGAGCGTGGCGATAATGTGTTGAGACCGGACGTGGGGCAGACTCAGTCGGCATGTGAGATGGTACAGGAGAAGAGCTCTGGGCAGCATGGAGGGGTAAGAACACTCTTTTCTTCAATAGGCTTGGCAACTGGAAAACTGTGTAACTGGGCTATCCGTTTTCACTCTCTGAGACACTTTTATTAAGCAGAAAATATGCCTGTTTCCTTCCTTGTGCTGGCCCCCGGGAGAACATGCCATGAGATGATGCCAAAACAGTAGGTGAATATTTTTGCACATTTAACAGGAGTAATGGATGGAAGGGAGGCGTGACAAGGTTGAAGTCATACACTCATCAGGCCCATATAAGGGCATTTTCTCAGTTTGTCCTTGTAAACCACCTTATGTGAGTCAGTGCTCAGTCAGCTCACACTGTGAGTCTGCTGTGAAGGAGGGTTTCCTAACTTGGCTACACAGCAGGGAGTCTGGGCCCTGGAGAAACATGGCTTCAAAGAGCACCTCTTGAGAGCAAGTGTGGGAAGAAACCCTAGCTCTTAATGTGCACTCTAGATCCTTAAAACTGGACCTTAATCTTATCCTCAACCCTATACTCTGACCCTCACCTATGACCCTAATTTAACCCCTGACCCTGAACTCAAAATCCTGCCCTGACCTTTCAACTCTGATTCTGGTTCTGGCCATATGTAAGGGCCCAGTGTCACAGCGCTGGGACAGACAGGCTACAGTGACGCCGGTGGCATCCAGGAAAGCCTGCACTTGGTTCTCAGATTCCCTGTGCAGGTAAACACATTCACGTTTACAGAAATTAGGGTTCATGTTTTCACCCTTTTGGGGGCATGTTTCCATTCTTTATGAATCTAAGACCTTCTGGTTGTGCCCCATGGAAACACAGTTCAAAATCTTATTTGAATTGAAATGAATTTATAGATTAATATGGGGAAAATGTCATCCTGGTGTTGGTTTTTCTCTACTAACATGTTCAGAATGTCTCCATTTACTTAGGTCTTCTTTGTGCCCTTCAATACCTTGTTAATTTTCTCCAAAATTGTCTTGCATAGCTTTTGTTAGATTAATTCCTAGGGATGTATTTCTTATAGTTTTTGAGTCTATTTTAAATGGGCCTTCTTTAAAGTGCATTTTGTGTTTGACCATTGCTGATGTACCTAACCCATCTTTTCTATCATATGCCTTTAGAACCATAAATTTTCTCACTAAAACATTACATCTGTTCCTAATCATAAAAAGATAAGGAATTCCACAGCATACATTTTCTTTCTAATTCTCTTCTTGCTGCCCATGCGATTTTCCTTTTATATCTTACTGTTGTTTAAATGAAAATATATTCCAATTTCTATAAGAATTTCTGTTTTGGGGGGCGCCTGGGTGGTTCAGCCGGTTGGGCATCCAACTTCGGCTCAGGTCACAATCTCACTGTTTGTGAATTTGAGCCCTGTGTCAGGCTCTGTGCTAACAGCTCAGAGCCTGGAGCCTGCTCTGGATTCTGTCTGTCTGTCTGTCTCTCTTTCTCTCAAAAATAAATAAGCATTAAAAAATTTGTTTAAATTTCTCGTTTTTTAGTTGATTATTTAATTTATTCCCTCAAACTCTTTTTTTCTTATTCAGTCTCTCTAGAGGTTTGCTATTTTGATAGTTTTCCCCAAAACCTAGATCTTATTTTTTTCTATCATTAGTTTCTGCTTTTGGTATTATGACCTCTTTATGCCCTTTTAGAATTTGCACTCTTACTCTTTCTCTACCTTCTAATTTAATCACTTGTTAGACTTCAGTCTTTCCTTCCTCTTTTCCAAGATTCCTTTTATTTTCCTTAGGTCTATCTCACAAGTATTTCTAGTAGGGTTTTATTTAACGACTGCTTAAAGTGCAAATTATAAAGGAAATTATGAATCTCTGGAATAAAAACTGTCCTAAATATTTTTTCTCCTACCTTTCTTAAGGTATAAAGGTTTATTTTTTTACCATGATTACTAAAATGCCTTTTTTTAATTTAAAAAAATTTATGTTTTTTCATTTTTTTTTTTTTTTTTTTGGGACAGAGAGAGACAGAGCATGAACGGGGGAGGGGCAGAGAGAGAGGGAGACACAGAATCGGAAACAGGCTCCAGGCTCCGAGCCATCAGCCCAGAGCCCGACGCGGGGCTCGAACTCACGGACCGCGAGATCGTGACCTGGCTGAAGTCGGACGCCTAACCGACTGCGCCACCCAGGCGCCCCTCATTATTTTTGAGAGAGAGAGAGAGAGAGAGAGCATGAGTGGGGGAGGGGCAGAGAGAGAGAGGGAGACACAGACTCTGAAGCAGTCTCCAGGCTCTGAGCTGTCAGCACAGAGCCCAATGCAGGGCTTGAACTCATGAACTGTGAGATCAAAACCTGAACCGAAGTCAGAGGCTTAACCAACTGAGCCACCCAGGAGCCCCCTAAAATGCCTCTTAAGGGGACAAACAGGGGTGCTTGGGTAGCTCTGTCCATTAAGTATCCGACTCTTGATTTCAGCTCAAGTCATGATCTCACGGTTCGTGGGATAGAGCCCTGCATCAGCTTCATGTGCTGATGGTGTGGAGCCTGCTTGGAATTCTCTCTCTCCCTCTCTCTCTGCCTTTCCCCTGCTCATATGCATGCACTACTTTCTCTCTCCCTTTCTCAAAATAAATAAATAAACTTTAATATAAAAAAAAAGAAAACAAATGACTTTTTGGTAAAAATTTTACTTACCCAGAGTTAGCCAATGGGGTTAATAGAAAGATACTTCCCTTAAAATTAAACACTCAGGCACTTATGTGGCAGAGCCCCTCCCTAAGGAATGTGGTGAAAAACCTCAAGACAAGGGAAGGCAACCTGGCTATCTGCCCGCACGAGACATCCCTCATGACTCTGTAACAAGACCGCCCATTCAGAGTGTACCTTACCATATATGGGAGGCAAAGGAGCAAAAATTGTACAAAAGGCCACACCCCGCTGCACTCGGGGCTCAGTTTTTGGGGTATGAACTCACTGAACCCCTGCCGGCACGATGAATAAAGGTGCTTCCTGGAAAGAAAAGTCTCGGTGACCTGTCTCTTTGTGCGAGAACACTGCTACACTTAACTGTCACAATTTAAACTTTTTAAAGGAAAAAGATGACTGACCTTACGAGTGAAACACTGTCTGAACTGGGTGTCCTGAGTCACGGCATGAGGCAGATTAGACGGGACGAGATTAATGTATCTCTGGACCTCACGCACCACGGCGTCTGTGTAGAGCATCCGGGCACTGTCGCTCATGCAGGGGAAACCACTCTGTCGATTTCCTTGTGGACTCTACCTGCATGAGAAACAGTGTCACTTGTGAGCCATCCAGAAATGTCAACCCAAACTGGGCTGTTGGGGACAGAAACTGGATCCTACAAACTCGCAAAGGAAAGCATCCCTTCAGTATGTTGTGCTGTGTCTGCAGCTGTGGTTTGACCGAAATGGCCTGTAGTGCACATGTGCTGTAAGTTCTCCACACAGCGGTTCCGTTAGCGTCTGGATCTTTCCGTGTTGTTCACAAGAACTAAGAGGGCAAAGTTACAACCCTTCAGTCCCACACAGATCTTTGCACGATGATAATGCAGAGAAGTCTGACTCCAGAGACCATCTAAGATGTCTCCAGCAACCATTTTTCTGAACACTTACAAGAAATGGAGGGAAATGCTTGCAAAGTGCCTCTTTGTACCAGACAGCCAGCTAGAAACCTTCCTTACCCATGTCTAGGGCAGGTTTTGTTGTTGTTGTTGTTGTTGTTGTTGTTGTTGTTGTTGTTAATTTTTTAAAGGTTCATTTGATTTTGAGAGAGAGGCAGAGAGAGGGAGACACAGAATCCAAAGCAAGCTCCAGGCTCCGAGCTGTCAGCACAGAGTCCAATGTGGGGCTCACATCCACAAACCACGAGATCATGACCTGAGCCAAAGTCGGAGGCCCAGCCGACTGAGCCATACAGGTGTCTAAGGCAGGGCTTAATGTTCCTGTTTTTTAGAGGAAACAACTACAATTCAGAGACCTCGAGTATCCGGATGGAAGCTATCTGATTGTGGAGCCAGGATTGCAACCAAGACTGTTTTACTATAACCACACACTGCTTTTTGGAACAAAACTTCCTAAGTCAATAAAGTGTTGATTCCCTAAGTCTTTCAAGTGATAACTATGTCAGTTTCATGAACTAGCTCCACAGAACCACAGAAGTGCTGCAGATAGGCCCTCAGCTTTTGCTTGGTGTTGCTTTGTACCAAGGGGGAAGGGAACTGAACTGAGAGCACACCTGCTTGTCCTGAGCCACACAGCCAGTGTGCAACACATGTATGCCGGCTCTGTCACAAGCCTCCCTCGTGTGTGAGATTCAGAAACCAATCCCTTCCTCTTTCACTGTTCAAAAACTTACTTGTGATATTTCATCTCCATTGTCATGAAACATCCCAGTTTATTTGTTGCCTGCTTGTGTAGGACAGTATGTGCAGGGGTCTCCAAAGACACGTCAAAGTTTGGGAACAATGATCAAAACTTATTTAAGTTATTCTTTGCTGTTAACATAGCAAGTCAGTTTCTAAAAATTTAACCGAAATCCACAATCAAGTGCACTTATAAATTTTTGGTACAATGATCTTTTTCAAATTATGTGTGATAGCAAAAAATGTAAAACAATTAAAATTCTCAAAATAATAAATAAATTATGGTATCGCTCAGTATAAAAAATTGCATGCTAATTTGAAATAATATTCTGTAAGAACACCTAATAATGTGTAAACGCGTCCATAATTTACTACTAGGTGGAAAAATAAAGTTCAATGCTGTGAAATTCCAATTGTGTGCAACATGTGCATACACACACAGAAAGAGGGGAGGCAGGAGACCATGCAAATGGAAGTGTAAACTTTTATCTGAATGATAGGACTACTAGTGAATTTTTAAAATTTGTCTTCGTCATTTTCTATACTTTCCAATTTTCATAGGATAGGCCTGTGTTAGTTACCTTGGAAATCAGGGAAAGCCAGAACATGAAAAGAACTAGCTGTACTGAAGCACCAGGAGGGCTGTCTTCTTCCCCCGTGTCTGCCCCACCCAGGAGCGCCTCACTCACCTTCCACCTCTGGGTGCTTCAGCCGGATTGGCAGGGCCAGCCACAGTGTGCTGCTGACCGTCTCCGGGCCAGCACTGAACAGGTTAGAGCCAACAGCTGCTAGGTTCTCAACATTAAATTCAGAATATGGGGCGGTTTCCCTGTAGATAGTGGAGTAATCAGTTACATGATTTCATCATAAGTCCTCTATTAGACACACACAGATATGGGTTAGAAAGGATAATAAGTCCTTAGGAGGTGGAATGTTTATGGCGTATATGAATGGTTATTTTATGCCTTTTTTTTTTTTTGCCTAAATGATTTTCACTTGATGCCTAATTTGTAATCAGCAAAGAGGTTAATAGTTGTAACATCTTGCATAGTGGAAAATATACTTTAAGATGTTGTGCTTTGGACGTGGTCTTGAAGAAAAGGTAAAAACAGGGCCCACTTGTGCATAAACACACACACACACACACACACACACACACATACACGTTAGCATACATGGGCTTAATGTCCCACCAGGCCCTTATTCATTGTCCCCTGGTGGGCTCTGTCCAGGGATTAGAGACAGGTGACCTGTGCTCCCAAAGTAGCAATGGTTCCAACCATCACCCTGAATACCAGCCACTTTACCTGCAGTTCTGTGATGGTCCATGGGCTCCTGGGGGGCAGGAGGGATGGTCTCAGTCAGGTCACTTTGCCTAGCAAGTGCTGAGTAAACACTGAACCATCAGGCAGTTAATGAGGGAAAGGTACGCACTCCACATGTCAGCCCAGTGGTGGGGAAACACACCATGGAGGCCTGGGGTCTTCCAGACAGGGGGCGTCAGACCTGGACCTGTTTGCATGGAGCCCAGGCAACATCTATGCTCTGAGGGCCACGCAGCCGCCCATGGAGCACGGGGGGTCTGCCACACGCGCCTCCTCCAAAATGTTGAGGAAGCGGTCGACGTAGTCCCAGGGCCGCTCAGACTCCAGAGTCCCTTGATGCTGTACTACTCTCTCCAAAATGAAATTTCTTATATTCTGAGTGTTTTAAAAATAGTCTGGTGTCTCCCAGGAAGATAGTGACTGAGCAATGGCCACAAATTGTAGGGAAAAGCCACACCCTTCCTTCCGCCTCCAGGACTCAAAAGCGAAGACAGGTTGTGAGGCGTTGAAGCATCTCTGTTAAGGGGGACCCTACCCTCTGCAGCCCCTTCCCATTTCTGGCTGCAGGACCCCGAGCGGGCTGCAGCCTCTGTCGGCACGTCAGAAGAGACGTGTTGGCAGAGGGAAGCCTGACTACCTTTCCAACAGGCTTTCAGCTGTGTTACGTAAGTGGCCCTATCACTTTTCCACAGCTGCCCTCCACCATCTCAGGTGCACCCTGGGCCGCTGCTTCCCTGTTGCCCACGGTGGGACTCTGCACGCGGGCTCACCCCCGGCACCAGTGGCAGGTAATCCAACAAGCAGAGACAATTGGCTTTACCTAGGCCCAGAAAGAGCTTAATATGGAAACGTTTTCATTCAACAACCCAATCCGATTCAGGAACTCCTCGTCTTGATAGTTGACGTGCTCCTTAAAGAGGATGAAGCAGATCGTGTTGCAGGGAGAGCCAGCCAGGATGCAGGCAGGGTCCATGGGCTCAGCTGGTAGGAGGGACGATTACAAAACTCAAGGAAAACTTTCATGAGTGGTCTCCACTTTCCAAATAAAAATGAGGGAAGATGGTTCCAGCAGGGTGGTGCTGGGGCTCAGGGAAGCATAGGGAGGTAACCCTAACTTCCCACCAGATGCAAACCCACCCTCTGTGTGAGGACCCGCACCAGGTGCTGGGCTTCCTCCCGGACACGGCCCTCGATGCTCCTCCTCCCCGTCCCAAAGTTCCACAGGGTCATGAGAGGAAAACGACACATTTGCTTCCACCGCTTTGCCATGCTGGACGCAAGTCCTGAGGGAGAAGCCAAGGACAGGAGTCTGGTCACCAGAGGGCAGGCAGAGGGGCCCTGGCACATGATGGGCACTTGATAGTACGGGGACTTCCTTGAGAACTGCTTTCAGAGGATCAGAACATCAGGAACTTTTCCCCTTCTACAGACAAGCAGCAGCATCTACCTGGGGCTAATGTTAGAAAGTCGATTTTCAAAAGTCCATTGACTATCAGTTCTTCCCTGGAGGGAGCTCATCTGAAGGACTTCACCTTCAGACACAGCCCAGTTTGGCTCCTGCCCCAACCTGATGGGCTGCTTCTCTCCCTGTGTCCTACACAAAAGCCCCACCAGGAGACATCTCACTTCCAGCCGCACAGATCAGACGTGAGTCCCACCAACTTCACCACAGGCTTGCCAAAAAACACCTGCATAAGAGCAGGTGAGCTCACGCCAGCTACCCATATCCATTAACGGGGAAACAAAGATATTTCCGATAACTTGAAGTGTTCAGATTAATGTCTCCAGACTGATTCGACAGGATCTTGGCACCACAAGGAAAATAATAACCAGAGATAAAAGAAGCAATCGGGACAGAAGAGTTGGTAAGAGTTAAAAATTGATGTCGCGTCTTCCCACAGTGACGGGCTAGGTGATTCTGATCAATCTGTTCTGCTGAGATGCTGCATAAATGTACATATGGTTCATGAGAACCAGAGCCAAGAAGGGAACAAGGAACTTGGGCTTGCTTTCCCACAGAAGCACAGGTGAGACACAAAACCCCAGCAGAGCTACTAAACACTGGGAAGGTCCCAGAAGCAAGAGTCAAGCCTGCCAAGGAGGGCATCTGCAGTAAAAGACTGGGGCTGCATCCGGCACTGAGGGTCTGCTGGAGACGGACCAGCCCAGCGGGGTTGGCAGCCCAGCTTCTGACTAGCTGCCAGTGAGGCCCTAGAACACTGGTGGTGCTCTTCCTCACCTACCCCGAGGAAGCAGGAAATCCTCTCGGTGGGAAGGTTCTGTTGTTAAAACCTGAAACTACCGCCACAAG
The DNA here is from genome assembly GCF_028018385.1 of Neofelis nebulosa. Classification (NCBI taxonomy): domain Eukaryota; kingdom Metazoa; phylum Chordata; class Mammalia; order Carnivora; family Felidae; genus Neofelis; species Neofelis nebulosa. The sequence goes on along the minus strand of NC_080794.1, from coordinate 92,613,850 downwards.
TTTTTGCATAAAGTGTCTGGAACCTAATACAACATTAGTAACAACCTAGAGAGCGCAGGTCACAGAAATCAGCTGCCTGGGGCTCCATCCAGTGGCAACATCAGGGACATTACAACTGCTGAACAGGTCAGACTTAAAAACATTAAGAGTTTGTCAGAGATCTGAAAACTAATCAAAGAACCACATCAAGCTTTTCAAATTGAAAAACAGAATAACTGAAGTGAAACACTCAGTGTTTACACACAACCAAAGACAGGACTTGTGAGCTGACAGCCTAGAAGAAGTCTAGGCCGAACAGCAGAAGTTGAGGGATTCGAAATCCCGAAAGAATTTAAGGAAGTATTCGGATAACATGTATGATCTGAGGGTAGCAGGGAAAGAATATCATGGAGGAAATGCTTGGCTGAATGATGGCACAACTTTCTCAAACCAACACTTACTCTTTAAAATGCAGAAACAGGATAAATACACACAAAACCAAATTTAGTCACCTCTGAATAAAATTGATGATGATAAAAAGAAATAACCCTACAAGCAGCCAGGGGTGGGGGTGGGGGCGAAATACACATCACCCTCAAAAGGATGACACTATGAACTGTAATTTTGCAACAGATAGACACGAAGAATGACACGAAGAATGACATCTTTAAAGGACAATCACCACTGACCGAGATTTCTGTATCATTTGAAACAATTTTCAAAAATAAAGAAGAAAGTGGGGCGCCTGGAGGGTGCAGTCAGTTAGGTGTCTGACTTCAGTTCAAGTCATGATCTCGCAGTTGGTGGGTTTGAGCCCTGCGTCAGGCTCTGTGCTGACAACTCAGAGCCTGGAGCCTGCTTTGGATTCTGTGTCTTCCTCTCTCTCTGTCCCTCCCCCGCTCTTGTTCTGTCTCTCTCTCTCTCTCTCTCTGTCGGAAAAATAAACATTTTTAAAAAATGAAGAAGAATTTAAGGCATGTTGAGGCCACTGTAATCTGAAAGAATTTGTCAAGAGAAGACTGCATTAAATAAATATTAAAGGACATATTTTGGGCAGAGGTAATATGATTCCAACAGTCACAGGGCCCCTAATCTTCATTGTTTGGATACAGACATAGGGATAATATGACTTATCACAGCTTGTGTATTTTCTGCCTTAGTAGATAGTGCTTAATCAACACAGGAGATGCGCTCAGGTGTGTCCCTGGTAGCATCATCCGTCATGACCCCAAACTGAAAACAGCCCAGATGTCCACCATCAGCAGAAAAGGTAAATGATACCCAAACAGTGGAGTGCTACACAGGAACAGAAATGGACGAGTGCGTCAAGCACAACGTGGATGCAGCCAGAAGCACACTTTTGAAGGGCAGAGACCATGTCCTACAGAGAACCTGCTGTATGATGCCACGTCTCCATAGTTCAAAACCAGGAAAATAACACGCTGCCATTAGATATAAGAACATGTGGTACCTCTGGGGAAAGGCAGAGAGAAATGATCGCAGAGAGGGCAAGAGAGGGCTTACGCAGTGCTGAGGTTCTTGTTCCTTGATCCGAGTGGTGGTTGCACATGTGCGTTTGCTGTGTAGTCCCCCCCTGAACTGTACATTTGTGACTTCATACTAACGCCACAAAAGGTCATATCAACTGTTGTGCAAAGTGGTTCAAGGGTTCCCTGAGCAATCGAGACGGGGCTTAAGACTGAGCCGGTGACCTGAGAGAGGTCAAGGAAATCTCTCCTATTATAGAAACAGAGACAGCAGTGGGACAGAATGGACACCAAGGCCCCCGACCTAGGACACAAAATGCAGCAGCTGGATGTCCAGTTCAAGTCTTCTACTCACAAGCCACCCGATGGCTATGAGGGCAAAGGGAGGACACTCCTCGGGGTATGGGGACTCAGAAAATACCCACACTCCCCCTTGCTCACTCCAAGGTGGTGCTCCCATGAAACACAAAAGGAGTGCGCTCCCCCTCCTCTTGTGCACTGCAGGGCTTCTCGAGAAATGAACACTTTGGCCCAAGAAAACCCAGCAGTACCTACCGTCCATCAGCACAGCAACTCTGCAAGAAAGTAGACATTTTAGCCCTTCTAAAAACGAAGACCTGTCGCTCGGAGAGTCTGAGTAACTTGCACAAATCACCCATGTGACACTCTTCCACCCTAAAACCCCCTTCTCCTCAAAAAGCCACCTATTCTGGAACAAGACATGGAGGAGAACAGAGGGAGAGAAAAAGCAGGCAGGTTTGGGTGCCGTAGGGGGGTGGGGCAAGGCCGTGATGGAGTAAGTGAGGTCCCTGCCACACCCCCAGCTCTCCAGCCCCAAGAAGGCCTGTGAACCACAGAAATGGGCACATGTGAGGCCCGAAGGGAAGCAGGCTGGCCAGTGCTCTGGAGGGAGACATACCACAGCCTCTGAGGGCAGCATCCAGGATGGGGAACCTCCCTCTGCCTCCGAAGCTGACCGCCTGACTCCTTCAGGGCCTGGTGTCCATGTAGCACAACAATGGGATGCAGCGAGTACATGGGGCCATATTGCTCAACCAGGTGGGGAGAGTGGCACGGGGCACCCGAGCCCCTGTCCTGGGTCCCAGAGGCACAGGAACAGTAGAGGTGAAGACAGTCCCTCTCAGCAGCCCCAACGCCTGGCCAGCTCCCTCCCCTTCAATGTGTCCCAGCCAAGACTCGGGGCTACAGATTGGGGGCCACACCCGCCTGGGGTGGGGGACAGGACACACCAGTGAGGAGGGGCAGCAAGCTGGGAGGTGATCTGGTCCTTGAGAGAAGGTCGCTGGGGAGGGTCTCCTTGGGAAGGCAGCATTTGAACACCAAGAAAGGAGGGGATGCAGGCAAGGGGGATATCTGTGGGAACAGTCCCTGCAGAGAGACCCTCAAAGCCCTGAGAACTGAGAGTGCCCAGGTAGGGAAGGGGTGAGGAGGCCAGTGGCCACCATGGGCAGCCAAGGGCAGGAGGGCATGAGAAGCGGGGTGGAGGGTGAGAGGGCAGGTCCCGTGAGGTCTCCTCTGTATGTCAGACAGGGGAGCTGGCTGCTGAGGGAGTGGGCCTCCCAGGGTCTCCCTGTGTGGAGCATGGACAGAGTGGAAGGAGGAGCATCTGTGGGCAGGAAGCTGGTGGACTCATCAAGATACCGAGAGAAGGCTGGATTCCCAGTGTCTTCTCAAGTTAGAGTGAGGGGTTTGCTGGTGGCTGGGACATGGTGGGAGAGGGTGGTTGGGATGATTCTTGGCCTCTGGTTGGAGCAGCTATGGGAACACATCTTGCCCTTCTTGACACAGGGAAGCTGGGAGAGGTGGTGGGAGCAGAGGCACAGCTTTGCGCACATGAGTGCAAAGTGCCCATGAGCTTGCAAGTGCTGTGGAGTCCTGGGCTGCTGGCCTGGGAGCTGCAGAACATTCTCTCTGATGGCCGTGTTTCTCAGAGAAATAGGAGTGAGCACGTCATGGGAGTTGGAGGGGATATTGTTGGAGATTTGAAAAAATAGGAGCAGGCAGGAAAGAGTCCTCTAGGAGAGTGGGAGAAGGGCAGTAGGGGACATCCTGGGGCTGCAGATGGCACGAAGGGGCCCAAGAGGTCAGGGACCAGGGAGTAGGGCCACCTGTGTCCTCAAAGCATGGCCCTGCAGAGGCACAGACTCTGGGCAGGGAGAGAGGGGAGCAGACCTGATGCCAGGGAAAGAAGCACATGACTGGAATCCCGGCCACGCTGGGACAAGAAGGTGCCCAGGTGGGTGGCAGAGAGTGGAGACACTCCGCTGGGCACCACTGAATGCCCACAGTCAGTCTCTTCATGACCAGAGCCAGGGGACTCCATAAGGGCCCTGCATAAGCTTCTAGACCACAAGGCAGTCTAGGACACATCCACCTACCTCCCCCTCCCTCACTCAGGTCAAAATCCACCCCTGTCTGAGGACCCTGATCACCCTTCCTGAGTAGATGCCCTTGATCTTTGTGTCTGAGTCTACAGGCACTGGACTGACAAAGGACAGGGATATAGCAGGTCTCAGCGGAGATGACCTTGAGATCTCACAGGTGCAGCCAGAAAGCTGGATAGGTGGTGGGCACTTTGGGTCATGAAAATGTAGTGCACTTTTAGCAATGACCACACCGTGCCATGGACATACTCCTCACTCCACAGATGCCCCATATTTTAAGGTCACATGGCAGTCAGAATCAAAGCTGTCAGGGCCCTCTCATGTGAGAGACCATTAAAGAGGGCTTAGAGAGCCAGGTGAATGACTTAAGACACCACCACTAGTTAAGAGTGGAGCCAGTTTGGAGGGGCCACCCTTCGTGGTCTTTTCAAGAGGATCAAATAAACAAAAAGTAGGATACTCTAGCACAACTGAAAGAGACAAAAACGTCCCCAACACTAGCTGAGAAATCTCAGCCCAGTACCTGTAGCAACCCAGAGTACAGCTGGCCATACCTCAGGGGTCTTACCCTGGATAGAGAGGTGGCATGTCCCACAGTTTCACCTGCAGGATATTCCCAATGATGGGAAGGGGACAAGGGCCAGGTGGGAGCAAAAGCCTGTGAGTGCCTCGTCTTCTCCACACAGAGTCGAACATCAGGAAAGCCGCACAAGTCACCAGGAGGGTGGGCAGACCCAACAGAGCCATGTCACTCCCCTGTGTGGGCTGTGGAGCTGGCACTCAGAACGTCAGCCACTGTTGGCATCTGCTGTTGAAGACGGTTGGTTGTGATTGCAGATCAAGCGTACAGGAGACCCACGTGCTCCCGCACCATGTTTAGAAATGTAATGGGTTTGGCATCCTTAAAGCCACTTTATTCAGACTCTACACCGTCCCCAACAGGGTTCATCTTTGTCCCTTTTTTGTCCCCCCCCCCCCACACACACACCTAATCCACAAGGGAAAATCTGGGTGTCTCTTGGTGGCCACAGACTGAGTCCTGCTCTAGCTCACACAGCGCTGGCAGGTGGAAGAGGGTCTTTAACTGGATCCCCTGACTCCCTCTTCTTCCCAACCACATCCCACTCTATCTCCTCCATCTTGGGCATCGGTGGTTCCTCCACCTGCAGCACCTTCTTCTCCCTTCCCACTGGGCCCCTGCACCAGCCTGTTCAATCCATTTAAGACACAGCAGTCAGAATCTCTTTTTTTTTTTTTTTAATTTTTTTCAGAATCTCTTTTAAAGGCACAGATCAGGCCAGGTCATTCTCCTGCTGAAAAACCCTGTTGGAGATCTGAAGACACAAGAGCAGGCAGGGTAGAGCCCCCTCGGAGATTGGAAGAGGGCAGAGGGTAAAATCCAAAACCCTTAGAAAGACTTCCAAGACCCTCCTAGCCTGCCCTACGGGGCCTCCCAGCTCTCAGCTACAAGGACAGCACGCGTGATGTAGCCTCAAGGGCATCTCCCCCTGCCCTTCCCCCTGCTTGCGATGCCCTTCCCACCTCTTCTGTACACTCACCTGCACCATCAGCTCCCAGCCTCTCCTGCACTCTCACCACACTGACCTTTCCTTCTGTCATGTCGCAAGTGGAGATTGTACATTAACTTTGATGGGTCACTGTGTTTGGACAGAGACCGTGGAGTTCAGGACAATGGGCTGGTGTTCACTTCACTTTGGACCCCAGGATGGGGTCCAGCTTCTTCGTGCCTCCCGCTGGACAGACGCAGCGCACTTTACAACCCCCTGCATCCTCTGTCTCAGGACCTCTCACCCTTCCCTAACCTCTTCCTGCTTCCATCCCATGGCAGGCTGCTTCCTCATTTTAACTGGCATCTATTTGGTTAGCAACAAGATTGCACGAGATTAGTATTTTTAGGTTAATGTCCATTTGTAATGTTTGAACTGTCATTTGCCCATTTTTCTAATGGGGTATTTACCTTACTGACTTTTCAAGATCTTCATGAGGTAGTCAGTTTTCAAAACAGGCAACAACATCTTCATCTACCCAAACAATAAACACGTTTACTTACTGAGCATATCCCCCAAGCATATATCAGTTTGTCAGATTTGATGTCAGGATAGTTAAGACAATGTTTTACATGAAAGATAATTGCCATTTACTCACTTATGGCATTATAAATTAAAGTTTGTTTTTTTAAGCTAAATCCTCATTTTAAGTGTGGGAACGATGCAAAGGTATGTGAGGAAAGTTACTACCTCTCCTCCGAACTCACCCTTGCAAACTCCCCAGGGTCAGCAGCCAGACACACATTGCGCCTGTTGGCTGCACATACAGAAACACAGAAGTGGGCAGGGGGTGGGGGGGATCCAGTGCCACTGGACTATACAAAACAGGGCCCTGCGATACCACTAACCTACTTGATTTTTATTCCCTCACCAATATTTCTTGGGCATCCTCCTAGAAATCAGTAGACGTAGATTCTGGTCATTCCTTTCTTTCTCTTTTTTTTTTAATGTTTTATTTATTTTTGAGACAGAGAGAGACAGAGCATGAATGGGGGAGGGTCAGAGAGAGAGGGAGACACAGAATTCGAAGCAGGCTCCAGGCTCTGAGCTGTCAGCACAGAGCCCGACGCAGGGCTCGAACTCACGGACCAGGAGATCATGACCTGAGCCGAAGTCGGACGCTTAACCGACTGAGTCACCCAGGTGCCCCATTCCTTTCTTTTTAAGAGAGAGAGAAAGACAGACAGACAGAGAGAATGCATGAGCAGGGAAAGGGGCAGAGGGAGAGAGAGAAAGAATCCTAAGCAGGCTCCGTGCTCAGTGTGGGGCCAGACGTGGGGCTTGATCCCATGACTCTGGGATCATGACCTGAGCCCAAATCAAGAGTCAGACGCTGAACCAACTGAGCCACCTAGGCACCCCAATTCTGGTCATACCTTTTAAATGCTGCATAATATTCCAAGATGTGATACATGATAATATAAAGGAAATTCTCAACTTTGATGTTTGTGGGCCCTGCTCCTGGGATCCCAGGAGAGCTGTACTTGAACATTGACCAAGGTCAAAATGACTCTGCAAAAACTCCACGCGTGGGTCTATTTCTGCCCCAGCACACTTTGTATATCTGCTTTGTTTAACATATAACCAAGAAGCAACATCCCACACACAAAGATAAGCAAAAGGAAGAAACCTCCCTTGTTCCCACAAAATTAAAGTCCTACAGCCCAGCACACATTAGAGGCTGAAGATGAGGTCTGCAGCTTTCTGAAATGTCCTTTGTCTGATGGCTTGTGACCTTTTCTGTAAACAATGCATCCAACCCTGGACAACCCTGGACCGGATGTCCTTCCCCCGCACCCTCCTCCTCTCTGTGAAGAGCACATTCCCAGGCAGCCATCCTCACTTGGGCTCAAGGAATAAAGCTCTTTCTTCTTTTTAGAGATTCCAAAAGGTTTGCTCATTTTTGCATCACGCATCAACATACACCACACTTGATAACTCGTTCCCCAGAAGGTGCCTTTGTGTTGATTCCAGGTGTTTTTGTTTGCTTTTTACCCACAGTAAAGGATGCTGTCTTGAGGGTTATTTCACATATATTTTAATATTCTGTTGTTTCTATTCCTGTGGTTCCCAAAACAGGAATAATTGGATCAAAGGGTGTGTATCATTTTCCCTGGAGAAGGTTCTGCCAGATTACTTTCTAGAAGGCTAGAGCACCCCCTTTCTCCCAGCCCTGCATGTGCTCCCTGCTTCCCCACATCCCTGCTTCGGTGGGTCTTCAGTCACTGCAGTGTCTCCATCTGCACACTCTTGTTGGCACGTCCCATGTGCCCACTAGAGTAGGTGAGCATTATTTTTATTTCCACAGGACACGCTCCCAAAGTGAGATTGTTGGTTCTGCTGGTTTACTATCTTTAAAATGTAATAATTTGAACTTATTTATTGACTACCTGTTCATTTTCTTTGTCCACCTTTCTCTAGTCTTTTTTCTACAGATTGTATGTGTTCTCCGCATGTAAAGGCATTAAGTATTTGCCTCTCACGTGAGTGTATATGTGCAAACTTCCCGGTGTTGTTTCTTTATGCTTGTAGTGAAATTTGCGCTACAAAGATGTGAAACTTTAATACAATCAGATATGTCTATCTTTTTTTAATAACTTCTGTTTTTGCTGTATTGCTTAGCACAGATTTGTTGGAATAGCTTTCTGGATTTTCTTTGTTTTTTATGTGTATTTATTTTGAGACAGAGAGCATGGAAAGACCACAACTAGAGGGAAACAGAGAATCCCTAGCAGGCTCTGGGCTGTCAGCACATAGCCTGACGTGGGGCTGGAACTCATGAACCTTGAGATCATGACCTGAGCCAAAATCAAGACTTGGACGCTTAACCCACTGAGCCACCCAGGTGCCCCTTTCTGGATTTTCTTCATAGCTAGATGATTAATAGATAGATATTCCTTGAAAAGATGCTTTCAACAGAGCTGCTCCAGCATCTTGTGAAGAAACCTCAGGACTCAGCTCCTGCCTGCCCTTTGGCTGTGCATCAGGGGCTGGCTCCAGTCTCCTGCAGCAGCCCAGCCCCCGCTGTTGACCACCGACACACACAGACAATGAATGATGCTGAGTCTGGGTTGGCAGGAACTGGCTCCCGTCAGACAGCATGCCTTATGGGATAATATCAGGGGTTGTCCTGAAGCCCCCCTCTTTTTACTGAAGTGTTGTCCACCTCTGGAGTCCAAGTGAGGATGGTATCTGAAATGCTTTCAAAATAATAGGGTGTCTCTATGTGAATGGTACTTGTGCACATGGAACCTTGGAGCCCACAGTGTGAGAACACACTCATGGGGCCCTGGTACAGAGTAAGAGTCCAGGGCTCTGTTCTTGAAAGGTGCTCTCCAACCTTGTACTCATTCATCAAAAGCCACTCTGTATGATGGGAAATCTTAGGGCAGTTCCTTGCCGTGTGGCACCAGCAATTAGAGTTTCTCCAAGTTGGGCTTTCTGTAGGCGCTCTGACTCCAGCTGAAACAGGTGCCTGCTTAAACCAGAGGAAAAGGGGAATACTGATCATTTATTCAACAGGTATGTATCAGGTCCCTACTCTGTGCCAAATACCATTCTAACCAAAAGGGAAATCTTCAGGGCACAGAACAGAGTGTGGCTCCCAGGAGCCTCCATGTTGTCTTTGTGGACCGTGTTCAGAGTTTTTCTCTCTCATTGATCACACAATAATTCTGGCAATAATTGATCACACAATAATTGATCACAACCAATCCTCTCATTGATCACACAATAATTCTGGCAGGCAGCTGCTATTGTCCTTTCACAGATGTCCAACAGAGGCAGAGAGTGATCCAGTAGCTTGCTCAGGGCTACACCATTAGTGAATTTGGAAGCATGGATTTGAAGCGAGGCAGCTGCACAGCTAATGGACGTGCTCCTCTGGAAGGCTGCCCCTGCACTAGGTAGACTGGACCATTGGCCTCAGGCCTATCCCTTCATCCCAAGAAGCAGAACTAAGTATGTTTTCCGGGAAACCTGGGCCCTGCTCTCTTTCCTGGGTCAGTGCAGATGCAGGAGGCTGCCCTTGATGGCAAACTTCTCCCCAAAGGCACTTGGCAGCAGCAGGGGGGGGCAGGGGGGGCATCACTGTCCTCAGGTGCCTGCCAGGGACAGATTTTGAGGCCCCCTGACCACCGCTTATGTGGAAACTGGTCAGAAGTTCAGGGAGAGGAGGGAGTGGTGTCACTTCCCTCCTTCCCTCCCCAGGCAGGAGAACCGCACTGGGATCACACAGAGGAAACTGTGTAATGACCTCCCTGCTGCCCTCAGGTGGGACTTGGCGATTCCGGTCACGAGAGAAGTGTCCCGCCCAGCGGGGCCTCGGTGCTGTGTGGAGGTCACAGTGTGGTCCAGCCTCCACCCTCGGTTCCTCTTTTCCCCCACTTGACTTTGGGTGATGTCGCCATATCCATTGCCCTGTAAAATAACTCCAGTACATCTGTTTTGGAACAAGTTTACTTTTCTTTCCACAACAGAAATTCACTGCTTTTCATCTTCTGCCCCGCTTTAAAAAAAAAAAAAAAAAAAAAAAAAAAAAAAAGCGTTGGCATGATTTAGGGACCTCACATGGAAACTTAGAGACAGTTCCGTGTTTCTGCGCCTGGGACCTGGGCACGTGGACAGGGCTGCTCTCTCAAGGCCGCGGTGGGGGCGTGCTCTGCCCTGACCCGTGCGCACTCTGCAAATACAAGTGGACTATAGATCAATATTTGCGCTTGGCAGAAAGAACTGTCAAGGACTCTGAGCGGGTTTGCAAAACCGTGGCTGACGGCACCATCCGCTGGCGTGTGCCTGGCAGGTGCAGGTGCGCAGCGCGGCTCCTGCCGCGGGAGGTGCCGGCAGAATGGGACAGGGGTCCACGGGGGCCCGGGGTGCTCGGCGTCCAGTGTTGAGGGTGCGAGGGAATTCGGAGGGGTGCGTGTACCTCTGTTGACTAAAGCGGCGCGGTCGGTGCTGGTTTCCTAACCCGCTCTCACTTGCACCAACACGTTGCTGTGCTAGTAAGTGGTCCCGAAGCCGGGAATTTAAGCGGCGGGACATTTAGCATCCGTCTCCACAGCCTGCTGCGGACGACTTTGAGCGCGTCTCCTTTTCTCTCCCACACGACATGGATGAACCGCGACTCTCGACGGGGGGCGCAGGAGGCCCCGCCCGGACCGGGAGGGTGCCCGGGGACCGCCCACAGGCGGCGGCAGGCTGACCTCGAGCGCCCCGCCCCGCTCTGCACGACGACCGGGTGGAGGACCCGGCAAGCTGGCTGAGAGCGCTCCGTCGTGGGCACGTCCCTGGTCGGAGGAGGAGATGAAGCCCGCTCCGTCTGCGCGGTCCCGGTCCCCAGAGCCCCGTCCCAGACCTTCCGCTGCTCAAACAGGGAACTGTCACAACCCCAGGCCGATGCCCCAGCGGCAATCCCCAGTTCCTTGGCGTCTAAGGGCCAGGCACCAACCTAAAGCCCCAGGCGCTCTGGCTTGCCCCCGGGCTCAGGCGCTCTTGCCCCCAGGCTCGGGCCACAGGAAACGTCCTCACCCAGCCCAGTCCTGGCCTTTATCTTCCAGCGCCCAAGGAGCTATGGAGGGAGTCTGTTTCTCTGCCCCAAAACCCGGAGAGAGTTCCCTCCCAAACCAGGCTCCCCCACTGCTCCAGCCCCAAACACTCAGGTCCCCACCACCTAAGTAGCAGGATTCTTGTCTTGGCTCACCCAGCGGCTGGAGCACCCGGCGGTTCTGCTTCAGCTGCGGAAAGCTTCCTTCAGATGGGAGTCCTGAGCCAGGATGTCTGGACTCCTGAGAAATCACATCAGGTCATAACTGACCACAGTCAAAGCGAAGCATGTGTGCCAAGAATGCCTGGTGTGCCCAGCGTGGACAGCACAATGCCAGCCGGTTAGCCTCACTTCAGACCACAGTCCCTAAGAGAAATCACTACTAGGTGTGGAAAGTCCATAGGCCCTTCCCTTGGGAAAGTGTCAGCAGAAAATTCACATACATAGGTTGGCAGGTAAGCCGGGGATTGCACGAGGGCCCAGGGTCAGGTGGCCCCAATGGGTCCTTGGGCCACAATGGCCTGGTGGGTCCACCTCCCATGTGGCGGTCTTCTGTGACCCACTCCCATCAGGGCTCTCCGGGGTCACCAATCGACTTCTACCACACTGCAGCTCGGGTCTCCAAGGCCATGCAGGTAAGAGCCAAAGGCTCAAGACTCCACCTGGGTCCAATTGTCAGGAGGCTTTAGACAGCACCTGGCCCATCAGCCTGGCCCCACACTCCCACCTGCACACACCCCTGCTTCCCATCACAACATCTGTACAGACGCCTGCATGCCACACAGTGTGTGCTTCATGTCCTACACACGTACATGCCTGGTTCATCACACACACACACACACACACACACACGCAAATGCTTGTGCACTTACAACACACACAGTCTTTCTCACTCTCACTCCTCCCTGGTCCTTTGATGGCGCATGCTACGTCTAATCAAAACCCTTCGTTTTCGTACATGATCATCTGTGAGGCAGGAAATCCCCCCAGCGGATGGCCTCACTCCCAGTGGGAACACTTGTGATTTCTGAATCGGGCCTGTCCAGTTACTTTCCCCCAGTTTCTTGGGGATAACGGGACTCCTTCCCCAGTGGGGCTGTAGCACCTTGAAGTGGGTCGGCTCTGCTCTGGGCCAGTGAGGACACAGATCATCTGCTTCCTCTTAGTTCACCCTTGCACAACCTCACAGCCCTCCTCTCCAATTAACGATATATTTTAGGTGTTACTAAATCTGTCCTGAGAGCAACTTGTATGCTTCTTGTAAAGTAACTCTCTAGTACCTGTGCTAATTTGCAGCAGCTCCCAAGCCACGTTGATGCCCTGCCCCATGCATGCCTTGTCTAATTCTAGCTGCCTGAGCAGACCATGCCCCAGGGCCAGTGCTCCCCGTGGGTGGTGCTCTTCTCTGTGAAATAGTCCTTCCTCAGTACCACCCTCAGGCATTCACTTTTCCTCACTACACTCCAGGAGCTCGTTTTCCTTCCATGTCTCGAGGAGACCACTTTCAAAACCTTTTTATATGCAGGAGGATAATACCATTGACTGATGTATACATGTATACTTCCTTGAAACTTCCATAACCCAAGGCATGGGAGTCACCCACAAAAATGATGAGGAAACTGCAGGTCTGAGAATTAAAGCAGGTGCCAGAGCATTTTTCCCCATGGACGGCCAACTGGAGCTGATACTGTTTTGGTTGTTATAACTTTAAGATATTTTATGTAATGCCCGTGGTAAGCACACACACAATAATTGTGTGTAGGATCAACACAAAAGGAAACAAAAGGGCATCAAAGCATGTCACTACAAAAAATGTCAAGTACATACAAAGGAGAGCAGTAAGACAGGAAGGGAAGGCCAGAAAGGCGAGAAGACATACAGAAACACAATGAACAAAGCAGCTGTGGTAAGTCCTCCCTATCAGGGATCACTTCAGTGTAAATGGGCGAAACTTCACAATCTAAAGGATCCAGCTCCACGTTGTCCGCAAGAAACTCACATCAGATCTAAGGACATACAGACTGACAGTGAAAGCATGGCGAAAAGACACCTGGGGCAAATAGTGCCCCAGGGAGAGCAAGTGCGGCTATACTAATAAGTGACAACATAGGCACTATGTCAAATATTGTTATAAGAGACAGAGAAGAACATTCTAGAATGATACAAGGGTCAACTGGCCAAGAAGATATAACATTATGCATAGCCATATGCACTATCATCAGAGTTCCTACACATATGAAGCAAACACTGGCAGAGTTCAAGGGAGAAACGCACCGATCTAGCAATAGTCATAGTCGTCGCCAACACCTCACTTTCAGTAAAGGGAAGAACAACCAGACAGTCCATCAATAAGGAAGCAGAGGACCTTCAACAACACTGTGGGCCAGTTGGATAGAACAGACACAAAAACACGCCCAACAATAGCAGAATACCCATTTTTCTCAAGAAGAGAGACTGCATGTTACATCACAAAACAAGTCTGAATAATTTTTAAAATAGTGAAATCATACAACTTAAGTAGTTTGAAATCATACAGGGTGTCTTTTCTGATTATGTGTGATGAAACTAGAAATCAATACCAGAAGGAAAATCAGAAAATCCATAAGTATGTGGAAATTAAACCACCAATGGGTCAAAGAAGCCACTGAGAGATTAGAAAATATCTTGACACCAAAATAAGTAAATAAATAATTAGATAGATAGATAGATAGATAGATAAAGTAAACCACATACCATAACTTATGGGACACTACTTACAGAGGGAAATATATAGCTGTAAACACTTCCATAAAAAAAAGGACTTCAAATCAGCAACCTATATTTATATCTTAAGGACCTAGACAAACAAGAACACACTAAAATCAATGCTAGCAGAAAGACAGAAATAATATGGATTAAAGATAAACTGCATAAAGAATAGAAAAACGATAGGGAAAATCCATAAAACCAAGTTGGGTCTTTGAAAGATCAACACAATTGACAAACCGTTTGCTTTTTCACTCTGTTCAGCTTTGTCTTGCTTTTGGGTGGAAGTGGTTACCTCCTAGGCCCTTACGTGCAGAACTCAAACCAGAAGGCCTCTGCACTGTTCTTGATCCTTGAGAGAGCGAAGGGCAGAGGGAAAGTTGTGCCCCCAAGGCCGAGAGGCAGACAGGCAGACACAGAGCCCGGCTTGCAGGAGCAGACCCACGAGCTGAAGGGGCAGGAAACCTGAACTGGGCAGTACAGGCAACACACCTACTCACAGGTGTGTCCCTGAAGTGTCGTGAGGTCGGACTCCAGGGCTTTGGCCAGATTCCCACAGTAAATATCAGAGAAAAAAAGGAAAAAGGGGAGGGGGAAAAATCATGTGAAACACACCAGAGCACTGTTTTCTTAAAAGGACCTGCCCTAAGCGATACCTCATTACCCAGAGTTTCACTGACCCAGGAAGAGAAATAACCAACTCCAGCCCCCTTTAGACACCCCGTCCCAACTGGGGGAAAGGGGAGAGCTTAGAAAACCTTGTGATAGTCACAGTCCTGAGGTACAGGCCCACTGATGACTGAGACCTGACAGTAGGCTGTGGAATACGTCCACTCCCCCTCACCTCACTGCCACATCCCCAAAGGCCTATTTACTGCAGTTCCTTTTACCTGATGCATCATTTTCAGCAATCAAGAAAAGTTACAAGGCATACCAAAAGGCAAAAAACACAATCTAAAGATGCAGAGCAGCATCAGAACCAGACAGGGAAGGATATTGGAATTGTCAGAACAGGAATTTACAACAACTATAATTAATATGCTAAGGGTCCTAAGGGATGAAGTAGACAGCATGCAGGGGTAGGTGGGCAATGTAAGCAAAGAGGTAGAAATCCTAAGAAAGAACCAGAAAACAAATGCTATATACACACATCACTATAACAGAAATGAAAAATGTCTTTGATGGACTCATTGGTAGACTGGACACAGCTGAAGAAAGAATCTATGAGCTAGATAATATATCAACAGAATCATCAAAAACAAAAAGCAAAGAGAACAAAGGCTGAAAAAAAAGTATCAGAATACCCAATTCTGTAGGATGACTACAAAACATGTAACATACATGTAATGGGAAGACCAGAAGGAGAGGGGACCAGAAGAAACATGGGAACAATAACAACTGAGGATCTCCCCAAATTAATGTCAGACACCAAACAGATATCTCAGAAAACACCAAGTATTCAATAAATGCCCAAAACACTACACCTAGGCATATCATATTCAAACTGCAGACAATCAAAAAATAAGACAAAATCC
The DNA here is from genome assembly GCF_028018385.1 of Neofelis nebulosa. Lineage (NCBI taxonomy): Eukaryota > Metazoa > Chordata > Mammalia > Carnivora > Felidae > Neofelis > Neofelis nebulosa. Next base: position 92,598,586 of record NC_080794.1, on the reverse strand, counting down.
TGAAAGAAGGTCAGGGGCAAAAACCATCCTACCTACAGCAGAACACAGCTAAGAATTACATCCAGGAGGAGTTAAGATAGTGGAGAAGTAGGGGGACTGGGATGTTCCTTCTCTCAAACACAGCTGTGTTGAGGTCAGATTACTTACAACACCCACGAAATCGATCCATGGATCGACAGAATGATCTCCACAGTTGGAAGGAGACAGCCTGGCAGGATTGAGGCACGTGTATGTGATTTGGGGAGATAAGCTGGCACAGCCACGGAGTGGAGGGAACCCCTTCTGTGCAGAGACAAAAGGGACCAGCAGAGAGAGGGGCTGTGAAAGGGCAGCTTCCAGTTAGCACAAGAGGAAAACCTCTCTGGACTACAGAATGGGGAGCAAGAAATACAGAGAGTGTGGGTTCTTTTTGTAATCAGCCTTTGGAGCTGAAAGAGGCTTTGAAAGTGCTTAACTTTCTCCAGAGCAGAGCCGTGGCCCATGCTTCTGGAAAGGAGGGAGCCGACCCCAGAGTGCATAGCAAGGGATAGTGATCTCTGGAGCACACTGGGAGAGAACTTCCTAGAGTGCTTTGGGAAGAGGGGTTATTGCTTCCCAAGGACAAAAGACCCTGCAGATGCCAGCCAAAGGCCTTTCATCAGTAAGGTAGAGAAGCTCTACTCTTGGATCCATATGGTACCAATCCTTGAAAACATTAGGTTTTGATTTCCACCCAGGAGCCAAGTCGAAGATGCAGGAGAATTGTGGCACAGGGCAAGCTGACCATCCTCACAACTCTGTGAAGAGCTGCTGAATAGCGTGGGTTGAGAGCCCCAGTCCAGGAAGGAGAGATTGACAGTGGCCCCCAGGGGAATCAGGACATGCTTATACCAAACCGCAGGCCTCCGTGCCTGGCAACTGTTTATTTACGGCAGCAAGACTGACTGACCCAATGTAGCCAGCCTCTGCTCCAGACCAGCACAGCCACTGGTCCCAGGCACCAACAGATGGCAACTATTTCTTGGTTTCTTTTCTTCCACCCTCTTTTCCTTTTTTGAAATCAGGCTCATAATTTCTGATTTCTTTTTGGTCTGTCTCTCTGTCTCTCTCTCTCTCTCTCTCTCTCTCTCTCTCTATATATATATATATATATATATATATACACTTTATTCCATGCTTTTTCCATCTTTTCTCTTTCTTCTTCTTTATTTTCCTTTCTCTTTCTCTGGAATTAGCCTCCTAGTTTCTTGAGTCTCAGTTTGGTTTTCTTTTCTTTTCTTCCCTTCCCTTTTTCTCTTTTTATGAGATCAAGCTTCTCCTACCTTTTCTTCAGGGTTACTTCAACAAACATATCAAAGTACACCACGTAAAGGTCCAAAAACACCACAGCAAGCAAGGAGGAGCTCTGCAGAAGAATAACCAGTGGTAAGGAGCAGCCAAAACACAACCACAGAGTGCATGCAGAATACACAAAAAAAACACTTCCTGGAGGGCCAGGTGCTGGACAGTGTATGACCCCTTTTTAATAGAGTAATACTCTCAGGTGCAGGACACATAACAAGCTTTTAAAACATGCAAAAGACAGAAATTTAGCCAAAAATGACAAGGCAGAGAAAGGTCAAGGAGAAATAACAGCCAGAGACTTGCCCAAAACAGATATAAGCAATATATCTGAACAAGGATTTAGAACAACAGTTATAAGACTAATAGCTGGGCTTGGAAAAAGCATAGAAACACCAGAGAAACCCTTGCTGCAGAGATCAATGACCTACAAACGAGTCAAGATGAATTTTAAAATGCTATATCTGAGGTGCAAAAATAAGCCAGATGCAGTGACAGTGAGGATTGAAGAAGCAGAGGAGAGAATAGGTGACACAGAAGATAAAATTATGAAAAAGAGTGAAGCTGAGAGAAGGGGAAAAGGAAATTACTAGATCAAGAGGGGAGAATTAGAGAACTAGATGATGCCACGAAACAAAACAATATCCATATCATAGGAGTCTCAGGACAAGAAGAGCAAGAAAAAGAGGCAGAGGGTTTATTTGAGCAAATCATAGTTGAGAACTGCCCTAATTCAGGGAAGGAAACACGCATGCAAATCCAAGAGGCACAGAGAACTCCCTTCAAAGTCAACACAAACAGGTCAACACCACGACATATCATAGTGACACTTGCAAAATACAAAGATAGAGAATTTTGAAAGCAGCTAGGGACAAAAGGTCTTCATCCTACAAGGGGAGACACATAAGTTTAGCAGACCTGTCCACTGAAACTTGACAGACCGGAAGGGAGTGGCAGGAAATATTCAATGTCCTGGATTAAAAAAATATGCAACCAAGAATCCTTCATCCAGCAAGGCTGTCACGTGGAAAATAAGGAGAGATACAGACTTTCCCAGACAAACAAAACTAAAGAAGTTCAAGAGCACTAAACCAGCCCCGCAAGTGATTCTAAGGGTCCCCTGTGAGCAGAAAGGAGCAAAGACCAAAGGACCAGAGAACATCACCAGAACACAAAATCTACAGATAACACAATGACACTAAATTCATATCTTTCAATAATCACGGAATGTAAGCAGACTAAATGTCCAATCAAAGGCATAGAGCATCAGAATGGATTTTAAAAACCCAAGATCTATCTATATACTCCTATGAGAGACTCGTTTTTGACCTGAGGACACCTGCAGATTGAAAGTGAGGGGATGGAGAACCATCTATCATGCTAATGCACATCAAAACAAAGCTGGAGTAGCCATACTTATATCATGCAAACTAGATTGTAAACCAAAGACTGTAACAAGAGATGAAGAAGGCATTATATCATAATCAAGGGGTCTATCCATCAAGAAGAGCTAACAATGTAAATATCTATGCCTCCAAATTGGGGCACCCAAATATATACATCAATTAATCACAAACATAAGCAAACTCGCTGATGACAATACCATAGTTGCAACCATAGTTGTAGGAGACTTTACTACTCCACTTACAGAAATAGATACATCAACTAGGTAGAAAATCAACAAGGAAACAAAGACTCTGAATGATGCATTGGACCAGATGGACTTACAGGTAAATTCGGAACATTTCATCCCAAAGCAGCAGAATACACATTCCTCTCGGGTGCAAATGGAACATTCTCCAGAACAGATCACATATTGGGGCACAAATCAGCCTTCAACAGGTACAAAAGGACTGAGATCGTGCCATGCATATTTTCAGATCACAACACAATGAAACTTGAAATCAACCACAAGAAAAACTTTGCAAAGCCCTCACATACATGGCGGTTAAAGAACATCCTAGTAAAGAATGAATGGGTTAATCAGGAAATTAAAGAAGAGGTTTGAAAAGTACATGGAGCAAATGAAAATGAAAACATGACAGTCCAAACCCGTTGGGATGCAGCAAAGGCAGTCCTAGCAGGAAAATACATTGCCATTCAAGCCTATCTCAAGAAGAAAGAAAGGTCCCAAATACACAGTCTAACCTTACACCAAAAGGGGTTAGAAAAGGAGTTGCAAATAAAGCCCAAAGCCAGCAGAAGAAGGGAAAAAATAAAGATGAGAGCAGAAATAAATGACATAGAGTACTTGGAGCACCTAGCTGGTTCAGTCAATTAAGCGTCCAACATTTGATTTCAGCTCAGGTCATGATCTCACAGTTTGTGGGTTCAGGCCCCACATCGGGCTCTGTGCTGGCAGCACAGAGCCTGCTTGGGATTCTCTCTTTTTCTCTCCCTCTCTCTGCCCCTCCCCTACTCGCACTGTCTCTGTCTCTCTGAAAATAAATAAATAATAAATAAATAAATAAATAAATAAATAAATAAACTTTTTTTAAAAAGGATATGGAATAGACCCCAGTCTATGGTACTTTGTTACAGCACACAGGACAGACCAAGACATTCCTCCCCTCCCTCATGCACTCCACCCTCGCTCTTTCCATTTTTGCCAAATGTGGTTCATATCACTGGAGAGTTTCTCAAGCTCAGACTAATTATCAAGGTGGGATTACCTCCTGTTTATAACCAAGCTAATAACCTAACGCCACTGTCTGGATCAGTTAAACATTTACACTAAAAAGGCCCCCACTCTCCATTCCAATGCGTTTTCATCAGTTTTGAGTACTTTAGAACTTTCCTAGGGCATTTTCTAAAATTTAAATCCCCAAAGCAAATTAAAAGACATTTTCTTTTATTTTTCTGCTGGAAGCAGTGTCACTCACCAGGTAGGTGTTGTAATGAAAATGACAGGCACCTTTCAGAATGGGGCAGCTGGTCCTCCTCGGATTATGACTTGCCAATCTGTCAATGTTGGGATTTGTTAGTGCCTCATGGGGGATAAGGTGGCATGCACATCCTAATCCCAGAATCAGTGGTTATGCTACCTTATGTGGTGAAGGGACTTTGGATGTGTGATTAAGTTAAGAGCCCTGAAACAGGGAGATTAGCTTGGGTTATCTGCGTGGGCCCAGTATTGTCACATGTCGCAGACTTTGAGTCTAGACTTCTCTCTTGTCCATCAAGAGAGCAGGTGCAGAATTGAATACAAGAGAGGCTAATGTCTGGGAGGGGACAAGAGCCCTGAGAAAGAGTCCTTTCTCCATGTTTATTAGGATCAGAAGACTCACATATGTGATGGACATGCAGAAAGAGACAATAAAACAGTGATCATTAACTCGTGTGTGTGTGTGAGAAAAGGGGCTTCAAAAGTATGCAGTTCTAGGGGTTTGGGTCAAGACAAATCAAAACCCCCGCTCTGAGCAGACAGCCGTTTACTGCAGGCACCAGGCACTGTGTCTGTTTATCTTAACTTTTCTAGGGGCTAAGGCAGCTAGAGCATGCTACCTCAGAGTCCACAAGGTGTTTTTCTTGCTAATTAGCTCTGGGCGCTTTCACCCCATAGTGGCTTTCCGCCCTATGCTTTGTTTTACCTAATGATGAATTCTGTGTGCTTTCATCCTGCTGCAGCGGCTTTCTGCCTCTACCTGTTCTTGGACGCTTTTGTCCTGTGGAGGTGGCTTTCCACTCTATGCTTCGTTCTAAGCTGGGCACTTTTGCCCTGTGGTGGCTTTCCACCCTAAGCCTTGTTAGCCCATTGGTGCAAGCTCAGAGAATTCTTAAACTTATTCCCCACAGTCACAGGACCCTTACAAGAGGCAGGCAGGAGGGTTAGCCAGAGAGAGATTGAAGGATGCTACAGTGCTGGCTTTGAAACATTACTCGTTTTATTCAGGAACACTTAGGCAGGATTTCTATGTGCCACACGGTGTTCCAAAGGCTCGGCACACCCACCCTGTGCAGCCCTCATCCTCTATTTCATGGAGGGGCTTCTAGCACACCCACAGACAGTCAGTCAGGGCCTGAAGGTTGAGCACAAAGGGACCTTTGGTGTGTGTCAGTGGGGTGGGGGCAAAAAGCTCTTGTTCCAAATTCCTCTTCTGTTTCACAACATTGTTTAATGCACTGAGCTGATTAATGATTTCCTCATTTCTGCCTCATTTCATGCAAGGTCCCCATGTGCCTAGAGTTTTTTCTTCCAGGTACAAAGTCACATTTTAACGTTAAGAGATGATAACAGATGTCTATGTTGACTTTTCAGTCATATTTTAATCTTAAAATATAGCCCAGAAGGATGCTGACAAGTGAGTCCAGAGGGATACCTTCATGTCCTAGGGACAGATGGTAGGGGATATATTTTAGACGTGGCTAACAGGCCTTCAAAGGTATATTACTTCCCCCTTTTCAAAGTACACAAAAGCATTTGTATTGCTTTGTGTGAACCCTGGTGACTGGGTAGCTCTGCTTTCCCAGAAGAGGTGTTTACACTACAATGGTCTCACTCACCCTTGTTTCCAGGGACTCGAATATAGATTCAACTAGGTCAACAATTGTTTCAATTTGTTTAATTAGTCTTACACGATCTGTTTTGGACTTGGCTGTCAAATTGTTTCTGATGAATGTGACTCTGGAAAGCGGCATCTCTGAGCCAATTTATTCCCCGTGAAGCCCTGACTGCCCTTGATGAGACCGTGTGGGGAGAGTCCTCCTGGAGGCATCCAAGGGGATTTGGGAGAGCAGGAAGACTCCAGGCTTGCATCAAAGAGCCTAGGACAGGGGTCTTCAGGGCATGTGTGCCTCACACACCCGAACGGGGAATGACACAGAGCTTGTAACGGGGTGGGATTTTGGCAAACCCAATTGTGCTGGGACTGAGATCGATATCCTTGGGGTCAACGAGAGGCTTCAGGTTAAAGTGCTGCAAAATGGCGGACAAGAACAGGAACAACTCCATGCGAGCCAGGCCTTCTCCAACACACACCCGCTTTCCTGCAAGTGACAACAGTGCTGCTGAGACTCCGAGGCAGCCTCAAGACACAGCAGCACTGCTACAGGCGAGGCAGCAGAGGGGGTCGGGGGGACGAGTTGTGGCTAAACTGTTACCCTAAAGCAAAACTGACCCCTCTCTGCCTGTTGAAAGGAAGCACACAACACATTTCAGTATAAGAATATCTGTGATAGACATATTCCGGGACCAGACTTCATACAGCTTCCGTCACCAGGACTCAGCAGCATAAGCATACGTTAGGTTGGGAGAGAGATGTCTGTCCAGTGCTCACCCTGACATCCTACAGGAAAGAAGCGGGGCCACAGCTGGAAGCCAAACACTCTAACGCTGGGTGTTACTGAGCTGGTTATATGATCTTCCCTCCCACCAACCCCTAGGGAAAGACCCTGGAGAATGAGGCCGGGACCCAAGAGAGGGCCAGATGGTCCCATGATGAGTCCAGGTAATCAAACATTAGATTTTGCTTATTAACGCTTGTTTAAAATTATGGAGAATTAGGTACTAGAGTTTTGAAAGACGTTCACTAAGTCCTATTAAACACATAAGGGTTTCAGCACTGAATGAAGTATCTGCTTTGCAGAAATAATAAATCATCTCATTCCCAGGACCTCCAGTAAGAGAATGTCATTTGGGCTCTGTGAACAAGGACAGACACCTCTGGGACATGTTGTGACCAGAAGCCAGGCCCTGGTGCAAGTGCATGGCCACGGCAAAGAGCACAAACCAGGGACAGACACATCTGGGACATGTGGCCAGAAGGCAGGCCCAGTGAAGGTGCATGGCCTCGGCAGAGAGCAAAAACCAGGACAGCTCCCCGGGGAAGGGGCTACGTCTGCACTCTTCTTACCTGCAGAAAATACCTTGAAATAATCACTATATTTGAACTTTCCACTTTCATTCAGAAAGTGCTCTGGCATAAACTTCTCTGGATCAGGGAACTCTTGGTTGTCAAACAAGAGGGAGTCCAGCGTTGGGACCACGACTGTACCCTAGAAGGAGCAAAGGCCTGTGTCAGTCCATCAAGTTAATAGAACATGAGCTTCCTACTGGGACCTCCAGTTGGGGAAGTTGTTTGCTTAAGGACTATATGGAAGGCAGTCAGGAGTCAAGTGTAAATGGTGACAAGAGCTGTAATCTCATCAGAGGAGGAGCCCTGGGCGAGATTATACCATTGTTGGTTTCTGGGTGGGGAAATACCACAAACCCGAGGCACTGTCCCACGGTCCCCTTTCCAGATTTTCTCCATTTCTTGGTCACCAGGCCGATGTGAGGACTTCTGGGAAGCAGCACTCTGCAGGTGGGAATGCTGGCCCAGCCCCCACCATTCAGCCATGTCCGCCCGAAGGATCCCGCCCTTTGGAAGCTGGCTGATGTGCTGGCAGGGTGGTGCTCAGCGTGTGCACGCCAGGCTCACATCTGACCTTGGGGATGACGTATCCTCTGAACATTGTGTCCTGGATTGCTTCATGGGGCAGGTTGGAGGGCAAGAGGTCGATGAATCGCTGAATCTCATGCACCACGGCATCCATATAAGGCATCTCTAACCGGTCCTTGATGGCAGGGATTCGGCTTGGCCCAATCACCCTGTCGATTTCTTCATGCAGTTTCTCTGCCACAACATGAACAGATGTAAGGGATCGACTCCAGGCTGGCTCAGCACCCATGCCCCCACCCATCTGGCAGATGCTTATGGAGCACTGTCAGCAGTGCTCCAGGGCATCCTGGGCACCACAAGTGCCAAGACGACCAAGCTCTGTGAGTCTGTTTAAGCTTCTCGCATGTTAGCCTCTAGCTGATCATAGCTAATCCAGTTAATCCAGCTGCATGGCCCTGAAATCTTTGCCCACTACTTGGCATACCTTCGATCTCTGGGTATTTCATGAGAATCAGGAGCCCATATCTCAGAGTGGTGCTGGTGGTCTCTGTACCCGCAAAAAACAGGTCAGCTACGGTGGCAGCAATGTTGTCAAAGGTGAACCAAGGCTCTTTGGTGTATCTTTCCTGCAGATATTAGAGACAGCCAGGGACTCTATAAGAGGGTGTCTTCAGGTGGATGAGAAAAGAGCCTGACAAGCCTGCCAGCTCCCAGGGAAGGAGGCAGGTATGCATGAGGCTATCCCGTGGAAACGTGATCGTCTCCACCGCACAGTTAGCAGCACCAAGGCTCCCACAAAACTGGCCATTGGCAATATTGTGCCCCTTGCCCAGGGTGCTGAGTCTTGTGCTCCTTCTACAGAGCTGAGGGCTGTCCTGGGGAGTAAGGCTCTCCCCTGTGCGGAGCCGTGACCTCCAGCAGCCCAGAGCTGAACTGTGGGGCCTCTGCTAACAACCCAAGAGTCGCAGGGGTTGCTCCTGGCCTTCTCCAAGCCCACAGTCAGCACCATTGATTCCCAGGAGGCAGAAAGTCACCTAGAAGCCAGACACCAGGGTGGGGCAGTGAGGACCCCAGTGATAGATCAGCTTCCAGGGAAATCAGTTCCAGAATTCACATGCTGTTCTAGAGCCCCAAGAGACGTCAAAGGAGGGAGGAGAAACATCACCATCTCAGTGGGGGGCCTAGGGGGCCTGGAGGGCCGTCAGGTAGGTAATGCTGGTGAGGCTTGGAAACCCTTGAACTCATGTACAATTTGGGGGTTATGTACTAAGGAGGAGTGTGGAGGCCTTCACACCAAATGAGACACAGTCATCAAAGTGAGAAATGGTTACGAAGTACAGCCTGGAGGGGGCCACAGGAAGGGCCCACGCACCAGCCCCACAGCCACTGAAGGCTCTCCCAAGAAACCCCTCTTGCTGGCCAGCACTGCAGACCTCCTATGGTGTTTGAGGCCAGCCAGGCAGGCTGGCCCTATCTCCACACCCGTGGGAGCAGGTGTGGTGGTCATACGAAGCCAGAGTGGTGTAGAGCCAGGAGCACCCATGCCCAGCGGGGGCAGTGTGGGTTGCAGCCGCGTCGCCCCGCCCCCCAGCAGTCTCAGCCCCTAGCAAGGAGCAGAAGAGCTTCCCTGCTTGCGGTGTCTGCGGTACCTTCCGCATCTCCAGGAGCAGGCTGTCGGTGAAGTCCCGGGGGCAGTTGGGGTCCAGCGACTCCTCGTGCTCCTTCACTCTTGCTGCAGTATAACTTTTTATTTCATACACATTTTTTATTACTCTTCTATGGTTTCCAGGCAGGTAGCGCATATAGCTTGGGAAAATGTTATATAACTAGGGGAAGAGAGACAGAGAGAGAGAGAGAGAGACAGAGACAGAGACAGAGACAGACAGAGAGATACGGAGAGACAGAGAAGGAGAGAGACAGAGAGAGAGAGAGAGAGTTATCTTACTATTCTTTCTTGCAAATGCAACATGGTTTTGTGTCCTGGGCTAAAAACTTTTCCAACTTGAATTGATGGCCATCAAACTGTGTTATTTAGAACATTTTGGCTCGCAGTAACTTTTTGGTGCCACAACTTCGGGTGTGCGAAGTCACTTGTTAGTGCTGTCCTGTTTTAAAGCGTAAAACCGTAGGTGTCCCATGGTCAGCGAGGGGAACTTGGGGCCTCGGGGAGGTCTCCAGAAGCAACATCCAGGCGCAAGCGCCTGGGGCCCCCGCCCATCCCCCCGCCCATCCCCCAACCCCCACCTTGTCCTGTGCCAAACTCAGAGGGCAGGTGCAGACTAGGGGGTGGGGGGGTCTCACTTGGAGCCAGCTGGTGCTGAGCAGGTGGAAGTTCTCGTTGAACAGCTTCTGTATCCTCAGCCCGGTTTGGTCCGTGTAGTCAAAGCGCTTGTGGAAGAGGATGTCCGAGATGACGTTGCAGGGGGCGTAGCCCAGAACAAAGGTGGGGTCGAAGGGCTGTCCTGGACCACAGGTGAGCTGTCAGGGACCCTACACCCCAACCTACCCCCCCCCCACTAAGGCTTTCCAGCACCTGGGAGCAGTGGCCCTGAACACAGCCCAAACTCTGAAAGCCTTGTGAGAGCTACTGGGGGTCCCCTTCTTTTTGACGCCCTTGCTCCACCTGAGGTGGAGAGGACCCCTAGCTGCCAGAGGGTCCTGAGGGTAACGCCACCCTGTCGGGGTCAGCGGCTGCTGATGACTCTGGGGCCCAACAACCCACCCAGGCAGTGCGCACGAGGACCCATCCCTGCCCCCCCCAGCCCCACTCAGTGAGCCTGACAACCTGGCCCTGACCCCCTCCCCTGCCCCAGGCAGTGCGCACCAATCCAGCCCCTGCGCCCCGCCCCAGGCAGTGCACACAAGGACCTGGCCCGCACACACCCTGGGTCTTCCGGAATGCCTCCATCAGGAAGGGCACCTCCCTCTGGATCCGCTCCTCATTGGCAAGCTTCCCCATGCCATAGTCCCGGAGGATGCTCAGAGACAGGCGCCGGGTGTCCTTCCAGCTCGGCCCATTGTTGAACGTAATTCCTAGGGCAGAGGGGACAAGGACCCAGTCACAATACATGCCGAAGGCAGGGTGACAGCCCAGGCTGCCCAGCTTCGGAGAAGCCTTCTTGGCTCCTCCCCACTGCTCCTTTCCCCACTGCATGTCCCCTCCCAGGGGCGCCCTTCTTACCATCAGTGTGCCTTCTCCTTCCACTTTGCCTGGAGACCTCCCCAGGGGACACAGAGCCTCAGCTGCACAGCAAGATGAGCCCCCACCCCTTTTGCCTCTGTTCACAAAATTCCCAAGAAGATGTCCTGTTTCCACTGATTTTTAACCTCCACACTGCAAATACCTTAACTTGCAGCTTTGTGGCTTCTCAGAAAGTGTCCTCACTAAAACCTGAGCTGTCACTCAGCTCCCAGACTCTGCCCACCATTGGATCTGGGAAGACCTCACTCATGTTCCCCTTGGAGGGAAGAGATCTGAGGAAGGCCAAGGCAAGGTATGTTCTAGAAGGAAGTGTGGCTGCACGGGAGGGACAGGGAGGAGTGAGATGACGAAGCACAGACCAGACTGAGGGTCTCAGTTCCACCTTGCAGGGAAGCATGAGGTTGGGAAGGACAGGTGGACTGACAGACAGCATGGCCCCCTACTAGGTGTGGGTGCACAGAGAGTGCACGGCACCCAAGGCCCTACTTAGACATTAGGGTTAGATTTGGTTAAAAACACAGCTGGGATGGAGTTTGGGGGTCCTGGGATCAAGTCTGTGCATGCTGAGCTCTCGATCCCTGCTGGACGCTGCGGAGGCTGCTGGGTGGATACCAGGGACACAGCTCAGAGCCCAGAGGGAACTCAGGGCACACGTGACCACACTCCCACGTGTCTGTGGGACCACTGACAGCCTCAGGGGGAGGGCAGCCTCAACCTTCCAGTGGCAGCAGCAGACTCGCTGACCCAAGATGCAGGGCAGACAAGTGAGGGGACCAGAGTATGTGTGTTCAGGAGGCCAGATGACAGAGCTGTGAGCTGGGTCCCCAGTCCTGAGGACCAAAGAAGCTGGCAGAGAAAGCAGGAAGAGGGAGTGCCCAGTGGACATCCCCTCGCCCCCTCCCCCAGCCAATGGCTCTGACATGGCACCTGAGGACAGACAGTCAAGGAGGTAGATAATTTTAAAATGGCAGAGAGAGGTGCACCTGGGTGGCTCAGTTGGTTAGGCGACCACCTTTGGCTCAGGTCATGATCTCACAGTTCGTGAGTTCCAGCCCCACGTCAGGCTCTGTGCTGACAGCTCAGAGCGTGGGGCCTACTTCAGTTTCTGTGCCTCCCCTCTCTCTACCCCTGCTCATGCTCTGTGTCTCTTTGTCTCTCAGTAATAGATAAACGTTAAAAAATTTTGTTTTAAATGGTACAGAGAGACGGAGACAGAGACAGAGACAAAGACAAAGATAGACAGAAGGAGAGATTCCAGAGGAGCCAAGACTTTGGGGTCCAAAACAGGCTGAAATGGATACAATAACAATTCTCCATCACAGGTTTATAAACATTTACTGAAATGAAAAAAAAATTTTTTTAATTAACATACACCTTGTGCTCACTATTATGCTGATAATTAACATTTGCATTGTTATCCCTGGGGAACCAGATGTATGCCATGTACAGAGCCTGGGCCACATGGTACATGTGAAAATACGACTTAGGAGCCACTATCAGGAGGGGATGAAGCCCCCTTTGAGTCCAGCTCATGGAATGGGAAGTGGCCCTGGCCTGGCTGCATTCAGGGACCCATGACTTGGACCAGGGGTGGCAGATAAGGTCTCCCTGGAGCTAGACAGAGCTCCTTGACCCACAACTGCTGTTCTCGTGGGGCAGCAAAGCTCCTGTGGTGTTAATGACAAACACTGACTAGTTAACTTTGCTTTTGACAACCCCAAAGAAGCAAAATCCACAACATCCAAGAGAGAAAGTCAAATGCCACTGATAGTGACAGGGTATGACCTTGGGAATGTATAAAGGAATAAGGGGACAGCACCATGAGAACAGCGCACACAACAGGAAGCACATCGATTTGAAATTTCTACATAAAATGGATACAGGTTTTCTAGAGGTTTGTCACCAAAGCTAAGCCAGGAGAAACTAGGGCCTGCAGGGTTTTGTAGGGTAGATGGGACATGGCTTCATTTCTAATCTGCTTTAGAATCTCACTAAAATGACAGTGAGCAAGTAGAAAGGAATAAGCACGGGAGTCCAGAGGAGCGAGCAGGGGCAGGCAGGGAGCTCACAGGGATGTGAGCAGGTGCCCCCATGATCTCCAGGATGTCCCAGGAGACACAGGAAGTGGGGATTGGAGTCAACAGTCTGGACATCACTCAGATAAAAATCAGGCAGGTCCCCAGACCCCCAACAGGAGGTGACAGCGTTTGTTCTAGATACGGGGAACCCAGGGCGCTGGAGACATGGGCTGCTGAAGAAAGAGAGGTGAGGCTGGCAAGACAGGATCATGTGGAGGTCCCTTTGTGAGCTGGGGTGCGCTCAGCACCCTTCCTGGTCTAAGAACACTGCAGGTGGGGTGTCAGAGGCCTCCTCATTGGAGAATTCGAACCGCAGCTGAGCTAAGCCCCACAGACCAGCAGATTGCTCCATGGTGTCAGTGCCTCATCTTAGGTGAGGGACCTTGGAGGGTGGAGCCTCGACGCCCAGGAGCAGGTGGGGCTGTGAGTGGAGGCTCTCTGGACTGAGGCTACACCCGGGAGGCTACAACGTGTGCAGGAGGAAAGCACAGCTCAACTGCTGGAGGCATTTTCCTTTGTGGCATTTCTCTGCAAGCACACATCTGTCCTGCTCACCAGTGCGTGGGTGCTTGCGGTCCTACCTTTTCTAGAGCAAGTCTGTCATGGTAGCTTTCAATACAGTATGTGATGAGCACCTGAATTGTCCAAGAGTCTCTTTACCTTTCTATGTTGTACTATTTACTATGTGGCTGTCATCACTGGTATTTCAGGACCTGGCTGGTCCCCCACCATGGGGGTGCTCTGAGAAGTGGGGCTCACCTTTTTCCTTGTGTGCCGCAAACGCATAGATTTCTCCTCTGCCAGAAAATTCATTCTTGTAGTCGAGCAGGACTTCCTTCACTGCCTTATAGCCATGCAGAACCACAGTGCGCTGGGAGCCCAGGTACAAGGTGAACACAGGCCCGTACCGCTCTGCCAACTGCAGAGACCAGCAAACAGATAAGTGAGGCCACTGGGAACTTATGGAAGAAGTTGGACAGGCTTTAAACTGACCCCCAAAATTGTTATTCATCAAGAGAAGACAGAGGGATCTGGGAAAAGACAGTCTTTGTCCAGCCCAGTTTGGAAAGACTCTCCCCATAGAGGCTTTCTTCTGCAGGGAGGGAGGTTCCAGCACACCTAGGCACCTGGACACATGTGCCTGAACACAGTTAACTTGGTGGGCTGACTCCTGCTCCTCCCCTGTGGCCCCTTTGACCACATCTGTGCCATCACCCCCACTGTCTGCTATCCCCAGTCTAAGTCCTGGACCCCAGGGTGCTACTGGAGGACCCTGAGCCAGCACTGTCCTGACCTCCACAAGTCCATCCTCCATGGTGCACAAACCACTGTCAACATCTCCCTATTGCAAACACTAGGCTCTTGGGCATTCTTTTATGAACTCATGTAACAGATTTAGCAACTTATTCAGTTTTTAGATTCTTTAGCTCATTCACTGTTCACAACAACTGTAGGTGGAGGTGCCACACAGGTTGACCACTATTCACCCTGTTGTCTGGCATCTACAGTGTGCACCTGGTGTGAATATATGGCTTCTCCGTGCTTTGCAGTGGCAAACAGCAGCAGCAACCCCAGCCACACTGGCCTCACCAAGACATCCAGTGACAGAGCAGTTAACACTGGGCTCAAGCAGAGGCCTCTGGGGATGACCATGGCCAATGCCCACTCAAGGGCTCCACGCCCATGCTGTACCACCAGCTAAATATTTTTAATGTCACTCTTGGATACTACTGTTCAGTCAGTTCATTCATAACAGGCTTGTATTGAATAGCAACCTGTCTGACAATTAATTGAGTGCACACATATTATGTCTAATCCGTGAATTCTCCTCCCCCAAATCAATGATATTTTTCCTACCTTGGTTAAAGATTTGGGAACATTCTTGAAATCCAACTGGAGAAGATTCCCAATAATGGGCAGTGGGAAAGGGCCAGGGGGTAGTTTCCAGCTGCTGTAGATCTGCTTCCAGACAGAGATAAGCATTAGGGTGGCCATCCACACCAACAGGGCAACTGTGATGCCCAGGGCAGCCATGGTGACTTTGGGGTCTCTACTGACTTGTGAGAATGATCTGGAAAAAAAAAAGCTTTTATAACACACCCTCAGGAAGGAGGGTAACCATCCAACCAATGCCACCTTCCTTTTCCTTGGGCTCAAGATATTAATTTATAATTAACTACTGTTGGCCATCATTTCAAAGGCTGATTCCTGTAGCGGTTGCATCCAAGAAGCTCCATCCCAGTACCCACTTTATGATCCCCAGGGTCTGTCAACACTGAATGCTGGCATCTGCACCAAAGTCAGCCGACACAACATCCAGGGGAATATCACCAGCCCATAGGTCAGACCATGGACACTGGTTTGGACAAGAGGGTTCAAGTTAAGTTTACACGTGTTGTTTGGGGGCAGGATCTATGTGCTGCATCAATTATGTGCTGTCTCCATGGCCAGATGCTAGATCTCATAATGCAAGTCTCTGAACATCTGATCAGGTTCGCCTGAGCAGCCTCCAGTAGTACCTGAATCACTAGCAGTGAAACTCATAGGACTAGAACAGGGAAATTCAAGACCTGAATTCCACTCCACTTGGTCAAAGCAACTGGAAAATTCAGAAGAGGAAAAAAGAAAGAAAAAGAATTTAACAATTTTGAAAAAGTTAATATCTATTATAAAAGTGTATTTTTTGTAGAAAATTAGGGGAAAATTATTCTTTAGAATAATTATTCTTTAGAATAATTTTTATCAAATTCTAAAAAAAATTACATTAGGCTCACATTAACAACTCAGGCAACAACAGATGTTGGCGAGGATGCGGAGAAAGAGGATCTCTTTTGCATTGCTGGTGGCAATGCAAGCTGGTGCAGCCACTCTGGAAAACAGTATGGAGGTTCCTCAAAAAAACTAAAAATAGAACTACCCTACCACCCAGCAACTGCACTACTAGGCATTTATCCACCAGATACAGGTGTGCTGTTTCGAAGGGACACAGGCACCCCCATGTTTATAGCAGCACTATCAACAATAGCCAAAGTATGGAAAGAGCCCAAATGTCCATCAATGGATGAGTGGATAAAATAAGATGTGGTTTATATATACAATGGAGTATTACTCGACAATCAAAATAATGAAATCTTGCCATTTGCAACTACAGGATGGAACTGGAGGGTATTATGCTAAGTGAAATTAGACAAAGACAAAAATCATATGACTTCACTCATATGAGGACTTTAAGAGAGAAAACAGGTGAACATATAAGAAGGGAAACAAAAATAATATAAAAACAGGGAGGGGGACAAAACAGAAGAGACTCATAAATATGGAGAACAAACTGAGGGTTGCTGGAGGGGTTGTGGGAAGGGGTATGGGCTAAATGGGTAAGGGGCATTAAGGAATCTACTCCTGAAGTCATTGTTTCACTATATGCTAACTAATTTGGATGTAAATCTTAAAAGAAGAAGAAGAAGAAGAAGAAGAAGCAGCAGCTTGGGAAATAAATGTATCACAAGGAGAAATAAAAACAATTACATTAGGATTTTTACTGGATTTGTTTCAAATCAATGAATTAACTTGAGCAGATTTTATACTCTTGCAATGTCTTGTCTGTTTATCCATGAACGTTGCAGGGCTCCACTGCTCCTCTGGTCACCATTAGTCCTTCACAGGGAACTTCCACCTGCCTATTGGGGCTGTTTCTAGGCATTTCACTGAGCTTTTGTGCACACATGTGTGTTTAGAATTAAGAGAATGCTTTTCATTCTGTCCTCTAACTGGAGATATAGGGAAGATCTTAATTGTAATTTTATACTTTTATGTTGGTAATGAATTTTTTGTATAATGGAAAGTAGGATAAAAGATGAAAAAAATGAAAACCATCTTCTATACTTTCATTTATATGAAAATGAGGATGTACCTTATATACCTAATTCTAACCCATTTTCTTTCTCTCAAATTATTAGCCATGTGGGCAATCTATTGATTGTTCTGTATTTATTTTTTTCATTTTTAATGCTTATCTTTGAGAGAGAGAGAGTATGTGGGGGGGGGGGGAAGGGCAGAGAGAGAGGGAGACACAGAATCCAAAGCAGGCTCCAGAGTCTGAGCTGTCAGTACAGAGCCCAACAGGGGGCTTGAACTCACCAACCATGAGATCATGCCCTGAGCCGAAGTCAGACGTCTAACCAACTAAGCCACCCAGGCGCCCCTGATTGTTCTGTATTTAGAACCGCAGCCATGTTACTTGTGTTTTACTTGTTGACTCTCCTGTGTTGGGAAAAGGTGTGAGTCTCTGGCAGCGTTTGGGGGGTGGGGTGGTCTTTGTTCCTCTCAGCTGTGCTGTGCCCCTTGAGCTGGAACAGACCAGGCTGGTTGAGTCGTGGACCCTGTGGGGGAACCGACAAGGCTGATCGGACTGTAGACCCTGTGTGGGAACTGACACTGTGGGTTGGACAGTAGACCCTGTGTGAGTTTCCCTTGGCCTTGCTATCCCTTCCAAGAGCTAGTGTGGGGGCAGGTCCACCCCTCAGGATGGAAACTGAGCTGTCTGGACCCTCTACCCTCTTAATCTGCCCTAAGGCCCAGCTGGGTCAGACACCCACTGAGTTCACACAACATTTCTCCTGTTTGCTTGTCCCACTTGCTGCTGCTGGAGGAGGGGGCAGAGTCAGCTTCCTCTCAGGCTCTCATTCAAGCTGGGGTGAGAACAGGCTGTGTGTGCGGTAGAGCAGGCCTCCTGGCTCCCACTGGCTGAGAACAGCTGTGCCTGTGCATCTTGCCAGGAAGGGAGGCTGAGGGCAGGTGCTGGGAAGTCTGGACCTCACAGGGGTGCAGTTGTGGTTGGGGCCAGGTCCCCCTGCTCTAGGTCGTCAGTCCATTTGGGCTGTTGGCACCCAAATAACATCAACTGTCAGGAAATTATCAGGAATTTACCTGTCAGGAAAAAATATGGAGACACTTTATTGAAGTTAAACAATTGTGTGTAAAGATTAATAGACCATCTTAGGGGTACCTGGGTGGCTCAGTGGGTTGAGTATCGGACTCTTGATTTCAGCTCAGGACATGAGCTGAAATACCAGTGTTGTGGTATCGAGCCCCATGTTAGGCTCCACACTGAGTGTGAATCCTGCTTCAGATTCTCTCCTTCTGCCCCTCTTCCCAGTTGCGCTCTCTCTCTCTAAAATAAAAAAAGAGAGAGACCATTTTAATTAGGAAAGTAAAGCATGTTCTTTGTAACATATTCAAGCAATGCAGAATTGGATAAAGCAAAGAGTAAGAGTCTCAGACTCTCGTCATGGAGGTAGCTTTCCTATTTTAAACCCCATTAAGAAAGAAAATTTGCTGCTAATTCTTTCTTGTTGTTTCTGATTTTTGCTATACTTTTTAAATGATTTCTTTTGCACGTATTAATTCTGTGTATCAATCCCATGCATACATTTAAAAGGGAAATGTGAACAAATCTTTTGGGTAAAGTGAACTTTAAACAGCTTCCTGTGTGCTGCCATGGCGTTTCGCTCCAGGTGGGAGCCACACCTTCGACACTTCTTGCAGAATTAGAGGCAGGAACGTGAAATAAAGTCCTAGGAAAATAGCCCAGTCTTCTTTTTAAAAAGGCTGCCTGCCTAAAATGAACAACACAAGAAACAACAGATGTTGGCAAGGATGTGGAGAAAGGGGAACTCTGTACATTATTGTGAGAGGCCTGAGAAAATTAAAACTTAAAAGCTTAAGTTACGGGAAACTGAAACCTAACCAAGCTTAACCAGCTTGTTCCACTTCTGTACAATTGCTTGGCGCGCCCATGTATTCCTGATCAATCGTTGCCTGGCACATCCGTATATTCCTGATCAACCATTGTTACTTGGCACATCCGTGTACTCCTGATCAATCATTGTTGCCTGGCACATCCGTGTATTCCTGATCAATCATTGTGATACCCATACCCCCGGTTGTGGTCTGACCTAAAGGCAGGAACCAATCGAATACTGTTAAGTGTCCAACTTTAAACACCAACCAATCGCAGCTCTGTAACCGTGGAAAATTCCTGATTTCCCCATGACTTGTTTGTACCTGTCTATAAAAGGGGTGTAAAAACCTCTCTCAGGACCTCTCGGCGTCACCGGCAACGAGGGCGCACAGGTCCAGGTTCGAACCTGCAATAAATGACCCTTGCTGCTTAGCTTTGACTCTGGACTCTGGTGGTTCATTTTTGGGGGTCTCTTAGACTCTGGGCATTTCAATTGGTGGGAATGCAAACTGGTGCAGCCACTGTGGAAAATAATGTAGAGGTTCCTCAGAAAGTTTAAGATAGGGTGCCTGGGTGGCTCAGTCAGTTGAGTGTCCAACTTCGGCTCAGGTCATGATCTCGTGGTCTGTGAGTTCGAGCCCCGCATCAGGCTCTGTGCTGACAGTGCAGAGCTTGCTTGGAATTCTCTCTCTCCCTCTCTCTCTCTACCCCTCCCCTGTTCACACACACACTCTCTCAAAATAAATAGATAAACTTCAAAAAAATTAAATTTCTAAAAAAACATAAAATAAAGTATGTGTCTTATAGATAAATGTAAGATGGCCATTTTGAAAAATCCATTATGACAATCTCTGCCTTTGTTTGGAGTGTGTAGTTCATTTATATTTAATATCATCACTGATATGGTAGGATTTACATCTGTTATTTTGTTATTAGTTTTCTGTGTGTCCTATGTCTTTTTTGGTTCTCTCTTCCTCTATTATTTTCTGTGGGTGTGTTAAATCAATATTTACAAGTTTAATACTTTAATTTCATTTTTACTTATATATTCATATAAATTATATTAAATTATAATATATTTATGTAATATAATATATTATTTTATAATTATGTTAAGTGTAATATTATACTATGTTATGGGTTATTTTATTGCTTGCTCTAGAGTTTACAATGAACATCTTAACTTAAAACAATCTAGTTTGTATTTAATACAATTTCAATCGTATACAGATTCACCCAAATATAGCTTTTTCCTCTCCTCCTCTTATTTTTTGTCATACAAATGACACTATTATACATTATAGCTTATCAATACAATTTTGTACTTATTGATTCATGCAGTTGTCTTTTAAATCAGGTAGAAGAGTTACAAGTGAAAATACATTTATGCTGCCTTTTCTGTTCATCTATGTGGTTACTTTTAGTGTTGCTCTCTATTTTGTCACGTGGAATGAATTACTGTCTAGTGTCCTTTCATTTTATCCTGAAGGATGCCCTTTAGTATTTCTTGCAAGACAGGCCTGCTAGTAATGAATTGTCTCAATTTTTGTGTATCTGAGAATGTCTCAGTCTCTCCTTTTTTGAAGAATTGCTTTTCTGTATATAGAACTCTTAATTGTCAGTATTTTTCTTTATGAATTTTGTATATATCATCTCACTGCCTTCTAGCTCTATGGTGTCTGATGAGAAGTCAACTGTTATTTTTATTGAAGACTGTCCATATATAGGGACTCCCTTTTCTCTTGGTGTTTCAAGGTTTCCCCCTTTGTCTTTGTCTTCTAACAGTTTGAATATGAGTATCTGGGTGTGGCCCTCCTTCAATTTATTTAACTTGGAGTTTGTTAAGCTTCTTGAATATGTAGATGAATATTTTTCATGAAATTTGGGAGTTTTCAGCTACTTCTTCCAATAGTTTTCTTGTTCCTTTATTTTTTCTCTACTTCTGGGATGTCCATCATGCATATATAGATATCTTGATGATGTCCCATAGGTCTCTGACGTTATGTTTATTCTTGATTTTGACAAATTTTCCTTGTTCCTCATTGTTTTTATAGAGAAGCAGATTTGGAGGTTCTTACTCTACCATTCCTATCCCCTTTGTCAGACTTATTTAGGAATTTTCCAAGAAACTGCCAGGAAACCTGAAATTGTTTTATTACTGGTTAGTACATGGGCACACCTATCTGCAAGAGAGATTTGAGAGTGAGTATTCACTTTTTCCAGACTTTATAAGTAGATATGTGCAAAGAAGGAAGTAATTGGGAATAGATGTTAGATTATCAATTAATAGTATGTGCAACAGGAGGGGGTTAAAACTTTTCTGTGTAGAAATCTGGAAGGCCAGAAAGGAGTGGCAGGAAGTATTCAATGTGCAGAATGGGAAAAATATGCAGCCAAGAATTATTTACCCAGCAAGACTGTCATTCAGAATAGAAGAGATAAAGAGTTTCCCAGACAAATAAAATCTAAAAGAGTTTGTGACCACTAAACCACCCTGCAAGAACTTTTAAGGGGGGACACTTTGAGTGGAGGAAAAAAATACCAAAGCAACAAAGACTAGAAAGGACAAGAAAACATCACCGGAAACACTAACTCTATGGACTACACAATGGCAATAAATTCATACTTTTCAATAATCACTCTGAATGTCAATGGACTAAGTGCTCCAATGAAAAGACATAGGATATCATAACGAATTAAAAAAAAAAACAAGCTCTATCTATATGCTGGCTACAAGAGACTCATTTTAGACCTAAACATGCTTGCAGATTGAAAGTGGGAAGATGGCTTTATAACCAGCAAGGAAACTGAGTCAGTAATCAAAATTTTCCAAACAAATAAGAGTTCTGGGCCAGACGGCTTCCCATGGGAATTCTACCAGACATTTAAAGAAGAGTTAAGACCTATTATTCTCAAACTATTCCAAAAAATAGAGATGGAGGAAAACTTCCAAACTCATTCTATGAAGCCAGAATTACCTTGATTCCAAAACAAAACAAAGACCCCTCTAAAAAGGAGAATTACAGGCCAATATCTCTGATGAACATGGATGCAAAAATTCTCAAGATACTAGCAAATCGGATCCAACAGTACATTAAAAGAATTATTCACCATGATCAAGTGGGATTAATTCCTGGGCTGCAGGTGTGGTTCAATACCTCCAAATCAATCAACATGATACATCACATTAATGAAAGAAAGGATAAGAGCCATATGATCCTATCAATAGATGTAGAAAAAGCATTTGAAAAATAAAGCACACTTCTTGATAAACACCCCAAGAAAGTAGGGATAAAAGGAACATATGTCAACATCATGAAAGCCATATAGTAAAGACCCACAGCTAATATCAGCTTCAATGGGGGAAATACTGAGATATTTTCCCCCTAAGGTCAGGACCACAACAGGGATGCCCACTTTCACTACTGTCGTTCAACACAACAGGCCAGGAAATCCTGGCCTCAGCAATCAGACAACAAAAAGAAATAAATAGCATGCAAACTGGCAAAAAAGAAGTCAAACTTTCACCTTTTGCAGATGACATGATACTCTACATGGAAAACCCAAAAGACTCCACCAAAAAATTGCTAGAACTGATACGTGAGTTCATCAAAGTCGCAGAATATAAAATCAATGTACAGAAATCGGTTGCATTTCTATACACCAATAATGAAGCAGCCGAAAGAGAAACCAAGAGGTTGATCCCATTTACAGTTGCACAAAAAACCATCAGATACCTAGAAATAAACCAAACCAAAGAAGTCATAGATCTGTATGCTGAAAACTATAGAAAACTTATGAAAGAAATTGAAGAAGACGCAAAAAACTGGAAAAACATTCCATGTTCATGGGCTGGAAGAACAAACACTATTAAAATGTCGATACTGCCCAAGGCAATCTACACATTCAATGCAATCCCTGTCTAAAAAATACCAGCATTCTTCACAGAGCTAGAACAAACAATCCAAAAATTGGTATAGGACCACAAAATATCCCAAATAGTGAAAATGTTGAAAAAGAAAACCAAAGCTTGGGGCATCACAATTCCAGACTTCAAGATGTATTACAAACTGTAATCATCAAGACAGTATGGTACTGGCACAAAAACAGATACATGGATCAAGGAACAGAATAGAGAACCCAGAAATGGACACACAAATGTATGACCAACCAAACTTTGACAAATCAGGAAAGAGTATGCAATGGGGGGGAAAAAAGCAGTCTCTTCAGCAAATGGTGCTGGAAAAACTGGACACCAACATGCAGAAGAATGAAACTGGACCACTTGCTTACACCATACACAAAAATAAATTCAAAATGGATGAAAGACCTAAATGTGAGACAGGAAACCATCAAAATCCTAGGGGAGAACACAGGCAGCAACCTAATGAACTTGTCCACAGCAACTTCCTACTAGATATGTCTCCAGAGGCAAGGGAAATAAAAGCAAGCATGAACTACTGGGACCTCACCAAGGTAAAATATTCTGCACAGCAAAGGAGACAATCAAAAAACTAAAAAGCACCAAGAGAATGGGAAAAGATATTTGGAAATGACACATCAGATAATGGGCTAGTATCCAAAATCTATAAAGAACTTATCAAACTCAACATCCTCCCCCCAAAAAAAATCCAGTGAAGAAATAGGCAGAAGACATGAATAGACACTTTTCCAAGAAAGATATCCAGATGGCTAAGAGACACATGAAAAGATGCTTAACATCACTCATTATCAGAGAAATACAAATCACAACCACAATTAAATGCTACCTTATACATGTCAGAATATCTAAAATTAACAATTCAGGAAATAACAGATTTGCAAGGACGCAGAGAAAGAGGAACCCTCTTGCACTGCTGGTGGGAATGCAAACTGATGCAGCTACTCTGGAAAACAGTATGGAGGTTCCCCCAAAAATGAAAAATAGAACTACCCTATGATCCAGAAATTGCACTACTAGGTATTTATCCAAAGGATACAAAACATCTGATTTGAAGGTATACATGCACCCCCAATGTTTTAGCAGTGCTACCAACTGCTAAATTCCCAAATTATGGAAAGAGCCTAAATGTCCATCAAATGAGGAATGGATAAAGAATATGTGGTATACATACACACACTCACACACACACACACACACACACGCAATGGAATACTACTTGGCGACGAGAAAGAATAAAATCTTGCCACTTGTAACAACATGGATAGAATTAGAGTGTATTTTTTAATTTTGTTAATGTTTATATTGTTTTTGAAAGAGAGAGAGAGAGACAGAGCATGAGTGGCAGAGGGGCAGACAGAGAGAGGGAGACACAGAATCAGAAGCAGGCTCCAGGTTCTGAGCTGTCAGCACAGAGCCTGATGCCGGGGTCAAACTCACAGACCATGAGATCATGGCCTGGGCCAGAGTCAGGCGCTCAACCAACTGAGCCAGCAGGTGCCCCAAGGGAATTAGAGTGTATTATGCTAAGCGAAATAAGTCCATCATACAAAGACAAATACCATATCATTTCACTCATATGTGGAATTTAGTAAACAAAATAGATGAACGTAGTAAAAGGGAAGGAAAAATAAAATAAAAATAGAGGGAGGCAAACCATAAGAGACTCTGAAATCCAGAGAACAAACTGAGGGTTGCTGGAGGGTAGTTGGGTAGGCACTTGTCGGGATGCGCACTGGATGTTATATGTAAGTGATGAATCATTGGGTTTCTTCTGAAACCAATAATACTATGTATATTAACTAACTTGAATTTAAATAAATTAATTTAAAACATAATAATAAAGCACAGGAAGAAAGAAAGAAGGAAAGAGAAAAAAAGAGAAAGTGAGTGGATGCAGAACCACCTGTCAAACTAATGCACATCAAAAGAAAGCCAGAGTAGCCATACTTATATCAGATAAACTAGATTGTAAACCAAAGTCTATACCAAGAGATGAAAAAGGGCACTGTATCATAATAAAAGGGTCTATCCAACAAAGATCTAACAATTGTACATATTTATTCCCCCAACTTGGAAGAACCCAAATATATATATCAATTGTTAACAAACATAAAGAAACTCATTGGTAATAATATAATAATAGTAGGGGACTTTAACACCCCACTTACAGCAATACACAGATAATCTAAGCAGAAAATCAACAAGGAAACAATGGCTTTGAATGACACACTTGACCTGATGTACTTAACAGATATATTCAGAACATCTCATCCTAAAATAGCAGAATATACATTCTTTTCAAGTGTACATGGGACATTCTCCAGAAGAGATCATATACTGAGTCACAAATCAGCCCTCAACAAGTACAAAAAGATCAAGATCATACCATGCATATTTTCAGATTACACTATGAAACTTGAGGTCAACCACAAGAAAAACTTTGCAAAGCCCTCAAATACATGGAGGTTAAAGAACATCCTACTAAAGAATGAATGGGTTAACCAGAAAATTAAAGAAGAAATAAAAAAGTACATGGAAGCAAATGAAAATGAAAACAAGACAGTCCAAAACCTTTGGGATGCAGCAAGGGCTGTCCTAGGAGGGAAATAAATTACAATACAGGCCTGCCTCAAGAAGCAAAAAAGACCCAAAATACACAACTTAACCTTACACCTACAGAAGCTGGAAAAGGAACAACAAATAAAGCCTAAAGCCAGCAGAAGAAGGAAGCTGGAAAAAGATGAGAGCTGGAATAAATGATATAGAAATAAACACACACACACACACACACACACACACACGCGCAGTAAAACAGATCAATGAAACTAAGGGCTGGTTCTTTGAAAGAATTAACAAAATTGATAAGCCCCTAGACAGACTTATTAAAAAGAAAAGAGAGGGGACCCAAATGGGTTTAGAAAAACGAATATGGGGTGCTTGGGTGGCTCAGTCAGTTAAGCAGCCGACTTCGGCTCAGGTCATGGCCTCGTGGTTTGTGAGTTCGAGCCCCGCGTCGGGCTCCGTGCTGACAGCTCAGAACCTGGTGCCTGCTTCAGATTCTGTATCTCCCCCTCTCTTCTGCCCCTCCGCTGCTCATGCTCTGTCTCTCTCTGTCTCTCAATAATAAATAAACGTTAAAAATTATTTTAATGAATGAAAGAAGAGAGACCACAACCAACACCACAGAAATGCAAACAATTATAAGACAATACTATGAAAAATTACATAGAAACAAACTGGGCAATCTGGAAGAAATGGACAAATTTCTAGAAACTCACAAACTACCAAAACTGAAACAGGAAGAAATAGAAAAATTGAACAGACCTATAACCAGTAAAGAAATTGGATCTGTAATCAAAAATCTCCCCAAAACAAGAGTCCTGGGACAGATGGCTTCCCATGGGAATTCTACCAGACATTAAAAGAAGAGTTAATACCTATTCTCACAACGTTCCAAAACATAGAGATGGAAGGAATGCTTCCAAAGTCATTCTATGAAGCCAGCATTACCTTGATTCCAAAACCAGACAAAGACCCCACCAAAAAGGAGAATTATAGGCTGATATCCCTGATGAACATGAACGCAAAAATTCTCAACAAGATACTAACAAATTGAATCCAACAGTACTTAAAAGAATTATTCACCACGATCAAGTGGGATTAATTCCTGAGCTGCAGGAGTGGTTTAAAATATACAAATCAATCAACGTGATACATCACTTTAATAAGAGAAGGGATAAGAACCATATGATCCTGTCAATAGATGCAGAAAAGGCATTTGACAAAATACAACATCAATTGATAAAACTCTCAACAAAGTAGGGATAGACAGAACATACATCAGCATCATAAGGCCATATATGAAAGGCCCACAGCTAATATCATCCTCAATGGAGAAAAACTGAGAGCCTTTCCCCTACAGTCAGGAACAAGACAAGGATGTGCAGTCTCACAATTACTATTTAACAAAGTATTGGAAGTCTTTGGCTCAGCAACCAGACAACAAAAAGAAATAAAAAGGCATCCAAATTAGAAAGGAAGAAGTTAAACTTTCACTATTTGCAGACAACATGATACTCTATGTAGAAAACCCAAAAGACTCCACCAAAAAATTGCTGAAACTAATACATGGATTCAGCAAAGGTGCAGGATATAAAATCAATGCGCAGAAATCTGTTTTATTTCTACACACCAATAACAAAGCAGCAGAAAAAGAAATCAAGGAATAAATCCCATCTTCAATTGCACCAAAAACCATAAGGTACCTAGGAATAAACCTAACTAAAGAGGTAAAAGATCTGTACTCTGAAAACTACAGAACACTTAGGGAAGAACTTGAAGAGGACTGAAAGAAATGGAAAAGCGCCTGAGTGGCTCCGTTGGTTGAGTGCCCAACTCTTGATTTTGGCTCAGACCATAATCTCACAGTTTGTGACTTCAAGCCCTACATCAGGCTCCACACTGACACTGTGGAGACTGCTTGGGTTTCTCTCCAATTCCCTCCCTCTCTGCCCCTTCCCCATTCGTGCTCAGTCTCTCTCTCAAAATAAATAAACCTTAAAAAAGCATTTCATACTCTTGGTTGGAAGAATAAACATTGTTCAAATGTCTCTACTACCTTGGGACACCAGGGTGGCTCAGTCGGATGAGCATCCCACTCTTGATTTTGGCCCTGGTCATGATCAGGGTCATAGCATTGAGCCCCATGTTGGGCTCTGCGCTGAGAGTGAAGCTTGCTTGAGATTCTCTCTCTCCCTCTTCCTCTGCCCCTGCCCTGCTCACACATTTGCTCACTCTCTCAAATAAAATAAAATAAAATAAAATAAAATAAAATAAAACGACAAATAGTGATGCAGTGATACTCTTATAGAGGCATTTTTGTTCAGACATGCATGCATGTCCATCAGTTAGTTTTGTGAGAGTGGGGCTGTTAGATCAACAGGTATGCAGACTTAAGATATCAACAGGTATAGGGGTGCCTGGGTGGCTCAGTCAGTTAAGCATCCGACTTCAGCTCAGGTCACGATCTCACGGTCCGCGAGTTCGAGCCCCGCGTCAGGCTCTGGGCTGATGGCTCAGAGCCTGGAGCCTGCTTCCCATTCTGTGTCTCCCTCTCTCTCTCTGCCCCTCCCCCATTCATGCTTTGTCTCTGTCTGTCTCAAAAATAAATAAACGTTAAAAAAATAATAATAATTTAAAAAAAAAAGATATCAACAGGTATATAAAATTGCTCTGTGAAAAGGCTGAACTATGCTAAAATCCCCCCATAGTAGTATAGAAGGCCAGTTTCTACACATCTTCTCCTGACACTGGATGCTGTCAGTTACCAATTAGTGAGAAATGTCACATTACTGTGAGTTGCATTTCTCTGATCAATAAAAAAACCACCAGCTTTTCATACATTTGTTAGCTATTTGAATTCTCTATACAATGAAATAACTATTTATATATACTTCCCCTTTTATAATGGGATTTTACACATTTCTTTTTTTTTGTTTGTTTATTTTGAGAGAGTAGGAGACAGCACCAGCTGGAGAGGGGCAGAGAGACGGAGGGAGAGAATCCCCAACAGGCTCCATGCTGTCAGCACAGAACCCAATGTGGGGCTCAATCCCATGAACCATAGGATCATGACCTGAGCTGAAATCAAGATTCAGACATTTAACCAACTGAGTCACCCAGGCACCCCTTACATATTTATTATCAGATTTTTAGGACTCTTTATATATGAAATAAACATTAGTTCTTTTTCTGTTTTATGTGTTGGAAATAATTTTTTCCAGTCTCTTGTTTGATTTGCCATATGGAAATTTAGGTTCTTATATAGTTGACATTTTCAAACCTTTCCTTTATTGCTTTTGGATTTTAGATCTTGTTAATAAAGACTTTCTCCATCTAAAGGTCTTTTTTAGCAATTATAAAACATTTATCTTATATTTTTGTCTTTGTTAATTACTTTTGAATTGTGTAATTTAAAACCTGTCTTTAAAAAAGGTCTATGTGACCTTGTCATTACTAAGCAAAGGATGTTGATTTCTCTTACTATAATCATGTTTCATTAAATTTTCCTTTATTTAAAAAAGTTTACTTTGACATATTTGTTTTGTTTTGTTTGTTTTGTTTTTTTGTAACATTCATTCATCTTTGAGAGACAGAGAGAGACAGAGCATGAGCGGGGAAGGGGCAGAGAGAGGGAAACACAGAATCCGAATCAGGCTCCAGGCTCCAAGCTGTCAGGACAGAGCCCGACGCGGGGCCCGAACTCACAAACTGCGAGATCATGACCTGAGCCGAAGTCAGATGCTCAACCAACTGAGCCACCCAGGCGCCCCTACTTTGACATATTTAATGCACATTAAGACTTAACAATTTATCTTCTAACAAATTGTGCCTCTTAGCATCACAAACACTTTTTTGTCCCTTCGGTAACCACTGCATCCTGGGTTTTCTTCTGCGCATTCCAGCATTTGAAGTATCTCTGTGTCATTTTGTTCTTGATGAAAGCCTGGGATATATTCTACATCTTGACACAATCTAAAAGGCTTTTTTTCCTTTTAACAGGAGAACTGACATCGTGTTTATCATGATTGCTGGTAAATGTGGCATCATGAGGTATTGGCCTTTTCCCTACTGTTTGCTGGGTTGGTCACATTTAGCTTGATCCTGATCTCCCCTGACACTTTGGCATGTCTGTGTCCTGTTGTTGTTGTTCTCGTGGTCACCCTTAAGTCCGAAAGTATATTTAGATGTATAGTTTCTGATAAACTTCAAAAATCAATATCTTTTCTTCTGATCCGAAAGAGACCTTTAGCATACGTCTACCTCCATGCAATACACCACCACCCCAACTCTCAGGAATTTTAGTTTCAGAATATTAGTTTTAAATTTGTTCAAATACATTTTCTTCTATTTTATAAGTTAAATTTTAGCAATTGCATTAATATTTATAGCCACCTTATCAAGTGATTATTTGCCCTCAAATATGTGCTTCACTAGTCTGTTCACCTGTTACTTCAACGTCATATCTTCCATCTTGGATCTCTTCTCCTGGACATGCAAAAATCTCCTACACTCAGCCAGATTTAATGCAGAGAGGATGGACTACATGAGGGGACACTTTGACTATCCACTGAGCCCTCCTTCTCAAGATGCCTGTCAGGCCATTGCTCCTTGACTGCCTTCCATTGAGTCATTCTCTTTAGTAGCAGATCATGGGGAAAAACACCTTCTGTCAGGCTGACTCGGTGTCCTGATTTTTTTCTTCCTTCACACTCACAGGAAAGAAGTAAACCATCTCAGAAGTTCTTTAGGGCAACACAGTGACCATAAATCCTTAGACCATAGAGGGAAAGGGAGAAGAATATCACTTCTCTGGGCAGCATAAAGGCAGTGGATATGCAGGAAGGGAATGGAGTCGGAATGAAGTTGAAAATGTTCTCAGAAGAGTTGATTTAAAAAATCTCTCCTGAAGGGGCACCTGGCTGACTCTGTCAGTGGAGCATGTGACTCTTGATCTCGGGTTGTAAGTTTGAGCCCAACATTGGGCGGAGAGATTACTTAAAAAATTTTTTTAATCTTAAAAAAAATAAAAGAAATATCTGCTGGAAATTTCCTCTTATTTTGTAGGGTAAAAGGGTTGAGAACACCAAAATAAAAATTAGGGCAGCTAAGTATGTAATGTCTAATGAACTCTTGATTAGAAATAATGACCTTCACAAAAGCCAAAATCTTCTCCAAGTAAACAAAAGTAGAGAACACACAACATCACAATGTCCAAAGAGCAAGCTGGCTTGGCCCAGGATTGCTTTCCACATCAAAGGGACTGGGGACAATATATGTGTGTTCTCTTATCTGTCCCTTGGCTCTGCCTGCCTACATCTGTGAGCTGCTGTTCAAGGTTCTGGGAGCAAGCTACACTGTTAACTGACATGCAAAAGCGTCAGCCCTGCTGGGTGGAAGAAGCCCCCTTGAATTCCATTTGGGTAGTTTCAGCTCACCAGGACCCCAAAAGAGACGCCAACACACCAGCGGTTGGGGAGCTTGGCAAGAGAAGGGTCTCCCAAGGGGCAGGATGTCTGTGGAAGACTGTGGATGCAGAGGGAGGGACAGCAGCTGTGGTGCCCACCAGACAGCAGCAGAGGAGAAGAGCAAGGACAAAAGATCTCTGAAGTAACTTTGTCTTATTATCTTCAATGTCATATTTGACACATCAAAAAGAATGTGTGAGGTATTTCTTTTGCATGTTATAGGGTGTAATAATATCACGAACACTGAACAACCCATTCCTAACCCAAAAACCACAACCCCCAATTCCAACTTCAGCTACCTGTACACTTCGCTCACACCTGACGGTCTACCTCCAGAAGCAACCACTGTCCTGACTTTGCTTCTAATATTCTCTGTGGTTTTTTCTTACATTTATATATGGTTTAATTCTTCTTATTGTTGACTTTCTAAAAGATATTTCATAGTATTTATATTCTCTGAGGCCTAAATTTTTTATTCACCATCAACTCTCTGTGCCCATTGTGAGGTGTGGCTACACTGACAGCATGACTTATCCACTATCCTATCAGATTATTTTCTAGTTTTGCTGTTGCAGAGTGCTGCTCAGAACATGTTCATGCATGCCTCCTGGAACACCTTGCAAGGATATCTCTAGGCTGATTAATTACATGGCAACATAATACCATATTATTTCTCACGAATTTGAGGCCATTTACACTCTTACCAGTGTGTCTAAGTGGTCCTGCTGATTCACTACCTCTCCAACGATTAATACAAATAGATTTCTTAATTTTTGCTTGTCTAGCAGGTACAAAGTGGTATTTACGTGTGGTCCCAATTTACATTTCCCTGATTGTGAATAAAGCAGAGAATCTCTTTATACACGTTTATTCATCAAAGTTGTCTCCTCTTCTATAAAGTGCCTACTTGTATATTCAGTTCTCCTCTCCTACTGGGGTTTCTGCCTTTCTCTCACTGTTGAAATGCTTTATATCTTCTGGTTAATGTTCTTTTTTTAGTTTTCTGTGTTGCAATGATTTTTTTCCCACTCTTTGGGCTACCTTTTCACATGATATGATATTTTTTTATTAACAACTGTTTTAAAACTATCAATCTTTTATTTTGGGGTTAGCACTTTTGGGGATTTAAAAAAATCTCTCCTTATCCCAGAAAGATCAGAAAGATAGTTGCCCATTTTAAAAATTTTGCCTTTCATATTTACATCTTAAATCTATGTGGAATTGATTTTTGTGTATGGTAAGGGTTAAGTATAAAATTTGTTTTCCCCATATAGATATAAATTGTCCCAGGACAAATAACTAACCTTGCAGCTTAGTACAATGCTGCTTACCATGTGGTGCACAGACCAGTGCCATCTGCGATGAGAACTTACAGAAACAGAAAGGAAGTATAAACTCATCCACATTGACTCACTGTGCTAAGCACATGAACCTTTTTCTAGTAATTCTTTTTTATTTTTCTTTTAAAAATATTGGCCTGTACTGGATTGGAAAACAACAGAAACCATAAAATAAACAAACTCTTCACTACAGATAGTCTGAGAATCACTGGCCTAGAAGAGGTCCATCTACATTAGTGTCCAGCTAATGCTTAAAAAGTTGCAAGTTCTATAATGGTAGGATTATTCGAATGTCTTTCCTACTTTTAAAAAACTGTGTTTGTTTGTTTACTTGATGTCGTGTTGGACAGAGGACTGTTAAAACCTTCCACATCTCCCCCAACGGTCTATCAGTTATTATTTTATGCATCTTGAGAATATTTTTTTGGATGCATTGATAACACCTTCTGTCTTAGAGCCAATTTTGTTTTTTGGTGTTAATGTAACTACCCAGGCTTCCTATATAAGGCATTAAACC
This sequence comes from Neofelis nebulosa, assembly GCF_028018385.1. NCBI lineage: Eukaryota > Metazoa > Chordata > Mammalia > Carnivora > Felidae > Neofelis > Neofelis nebulosa. Next base: position 92,566,039 of record NC_080794.1, on the reverse strand, counting down.
CAACGTGGTTGATAGTAACTTATGAGACCAAAGGGTCATGGGTGGGGTTTGTGTACACCTGAAGCCTGACTCAGGGATGGACGGTTTTTGGAAGGGACTCACACATGTGACAAGAAACAACTGCCCAGTCAGGCAACACACAATCTTCTTTCAACTTCACACCTCTCCACCCGAGGCAGGATCACAACTAAGCACCCACTTTCAAACATGGGAGCAGAGGAAATATGGGTAATGAACTTGTCATAGCAGTGCCACCCACCACCCACAGCATGACCTCTAAGTGCTGACCCACCTTGCCGACAGCCTGCCTTTTCCCCTCCATCTCTGGCTCACAAAATAACTCTCAGTTCTCTCATAAATTCAGCTGAGAAATAATGGAAACATGAAGATAAGATTTGGAGAAATATTGACCACTAAGAAAAACTCACATTGGTAGAAGTGATGAGATAAAAATAATAGGTATGAATAAAAAACTAATTGATAAATCAAATCTTCATTGGGTAATTTAAATGGAGAAACTACTATAGATGAAAAACATTTAAGTAAAATTAAATAGAAAAAAATTACACATAGTTTACTCTACATAGGAATATGGCCAACATATTAGATCATAGTAACTGAATTTTAATGAAGAGTCATCAGTGTTGGCACAATTCTGTTTGTAAAGTGCATATTTATGAGAAAATGTCACCTGAGTTAAAATATCCTTACAGTAAAAGTGCACATAGGAACATTGGGGACTGAAGCTCTCTGGCCTTCTTTACTTTTAAATGTCATCCAGGAGGAGAGTTGAGAGGTCCCTGGTTAAATGGCAGGGAGCTGAGACATCCCATGGTTATATAATGTTTTAGCTCTACAACCTGCATTTTCTAATTTAGAAGATAGAGTTGCCTGGAACTTAACTACATGCAGTTGCAATTAAATTTTTCCAAACTCAGTGTTTTCAATCCTGGCTGCACATCAAAATCACCAAGAGAGCTTTCAAAAAACACTGATGTCCAGAACTCCCTAAAACAATTAAACTAAGATCTCTGGGTTTGGGTATGGGCATGAGGGAGAAGCAGAGTGCTGCCTGCACAGAGAGCACTGCCTCATAGGTGATACCTGCAAGGGACTCTTCAATGAAGAACATGGAGACTGTGCAAATGGCCCTGAGTAAAGGGGAAAGATGAAGTGAAGACACAGCATAAAGGACTGATGAAAGAAAAGAGGAGAGAGGATCAATGGGTTCAAAGAATAAAAACAAGCATGGAGGAAGAGTGTAGTTAAGAGATGGAGACAAGAGTTATAAAGGTCCTCTGAGTCTAAGTGAAAAAGGAGGACCAGAGTGCAACCACATCACTACTTTCTTTCCTATGATGATGATGATAACAGCAACAATGCAAATGGTGATGGTGATGATGATAATGTTGATGGTGGTGATGGTGGTGTTAGTGGTGGTGATGATAATAGTGATTATGTTGATGATGATGGTGGCAATGGTGAGGACAGTGATGATGATGTTCATGGTAATGATGGTGGTGATGATGATTGCGGTGGTGATGGTGATAGTGATGGTAGCAGTGGCAATGATGGTAATAGTAATAACAATGATAATATTCATTAAGACACTCTTAGAAAATTGGCATATCATTTTCTGGACTTAAATCATGTGCAAGTTGCAAGGCTTTCAATATATCTATTGTATTCAGAGGATTTATAAACAGAAAGGCCGCAGTTTTGTTAATGGCCTCAGAAGTAAATCTCTATCTAAAATGCCAGAGTTTACAACAGATGAAGAGAAAGCATTTGACAAAATACAGCATCCTTTCTTGATAAAAACTCTTAAGAAAGTAGGGATAGAAGGATCATACTTCAAGATCATAAAAGCCATATATGAAAAACCCAATGCTAATATCATCCTCAACGGGGAAAAACTGAGAACATTCCCCATAAGGTGAGGGACAAGACAGGGATGTCCACTCTCGCCACTGTTATTCAACATAGTGTTGGAAGTCAGCCTCAGCAATCAGACAACACAAAGAAATAAAAGTCTTCCAAACTGGCAAGAAGGAGGTCAAACTTTCACTCTCTGCAGATGACATGATACTCTATATGGAAAACCCAAAAGATTCCACCAAAAAACTGCTAGAGCTGATCCATGAGTTCATCAAATTGGCAGGATATAAAATAAATACCAGACATTGGTTGCTTTCCTATACACCAACAATAAAGCAACAGAAAGGGAAATCAAGGAACCAATCCCATTTACAATCGCACCAAAAACCATAAAATACCTAGGAATAAATCTAACCAAAGAGGTGAAAAATCTGTACACTAAAAACTATAGAAACCTTATGAAGGAAATTGAAGAAAACACAAAGAATGGAAAAATAATCCATGCTCCTGGATAGAAAGAACAAATATTGTTAAAATGTTGATACTGCCCAAAGCAGTCTACATATTCAATGCAATCCCTATCAAAATAACACCAGCATTCTTCACAGAGCTAGAACAAACAATCCTAAAATTTGTATGGAACCAGAAAAGACCCCAAACAGCCAAAGCAATCTTGAAAAAGAAAACCAAAGCAGGAAGCATCACAATCTCGGACTTCAAGCTATATTTAAAGCTGTAATCATCTAGACAGTATGGTACTGGCACAAGAACAGACACTCAGATCAATAGAACAGATTAGAGAACCCAGAAATGGACCCACAAATGTATGGCCAACTATTCTTTGACAAAGCAAGAAAGAATATCCAGTGGGATCAAAACAGTCTCTTCAACAGGTGGTGCTGAGAAAACTGGACAGGGACATGCAGAAAAATGAACCTGGACCATTTTCTTACACCATACACAAAAACAAACTCAAAATGGATGAAAGACCTAAATTTAAGACAGGAAGCCATCAGAATCCTTGAGGAGAAAGCAGGCAATAACCTCTTTGACCCTGGCCGCCACAACTTCTTACTCAACATGTCTCCAGAGGGAAGGGACACCAAAGCAAAAATGAACTATTAGGACCTCATCAAAATAAAAAGCTTCTGCACAGCAAGGGAAACAATCAGCAAAACTAAAAGGCAACCAATGGAATGGGAGAAGATATTTGCAGATGACATATCAGGTAAAGGGTTAGTATCCAAAATCTATAAAGAACTTATCAAACTCAACACCCAAAAAACAAGTAGTCCAGTGAAGAAATGGGAAAAAGACATGAATAGACACTTCTACAAAGAAGACATCCAGATGGCCAACTGACACATGAAAACATGCTCAACATCACTCATCATCAGGGAAATACAAATCAAAACCACAAGGAGATACCACCTCACACCTGTCAGAATGGCTCACATTAACAACTCAGGCAACAACAAATGTTGGCAAGGATGTGGAGAAAGAGGATCTCTTTTGCATTGTTAGTGGGAATGCAAACTGGTGCAGCCACTCTGGAAAACAGTATGGAGGTTCCTCAAAAATGAAAAATAGAACTACCTTACAACCCAGCAATTGCACTACTAGGTATTTATCCAAGGGATACAGGTAAGCTGTTTCGAAGGAGCACATGCACCCCCATGTTGATAGCAGCACTATCAACAATAGCCAAAGTATGGAAAGAGCCTAAATGTCCATCGATGGATGAATGGATAAAGAAGATGTGGTGTATATATACAATGGAGTATTACTCGGCAATCAAAAAGAATGAAATTTTGCCATTTGCAGCTACATGGATGGAACTAGAGGGTATCTAAGCAAAATTAGTCAGCCAGAGAAAGAGAAGTATCATATGACTTCACTCATATGAGAGCTTTAAGACACAGAACAGATGAACACAAGGGAAGGGAAGCAAATATAATATAAAAACAGGGAGGAGGACAAAACAATAAGAGACTCTTAAATATGGAGAACAAACACAGGTTTCCTGGAGGGGTTGTGGGAGGGGGGATGGGCTAAATGGGTAAGGGGCATTAAGGAATCTACTCCTGAAATCACTGTTGCACTGTATGCTAACTAACTTGGATGTAAATTAAAATAATAATAATAATAATAATAATAAAACAAAAGAAATGAGTGTTGCCCACACCTCAGAAGGGTTCCTGACCCTCTTCAGCCACTAACTCCTCCCCCAGGCAAAGGTAACTTTATTCTAACTTCTAATACCATAGATTAGATTAATTTTGTCTATTTTTGTACTTTTGTTTAACATTAATACAATTATACAGTATGTATTCTTTTGTGTCTTGCTTCTCTTACTCAACATCATGTTTGTGCAATTCACACATGTTATTTGCACAAGAAGCTCATTCTTCTTCATTGCTGCAGAAGAATCCATTTTGTGACTATAGCATGGTATATACGTTCTACCCCAAGTGATATTTTTTTATTCCACTTGTTAGCTACTGCAAGCCATGATACTATGAAAATTATAGCACTTGTCTTTTCATGCACGTGTGTGCACATTTCTGTTGTTTATATATCTAAAGTGAAATTGCTGGAGCATAAGGCAAGCACACATAATAATCAAGGTTTCATACAGGTATAGGTTGCTTCTGAACCTTGTGTGTCTCTATTGGTTTATCTGTCTTTTCTTGCACCAATCCCATACTATCTTATTTACTATACTTTAAATGTGAGTCTTGATATTGAGTGGGAGGAATTCAGATGGGGAAGTAATAGGAGGGCCCTAAGCTTGCCTTGTCCCTTGAACACAGCTAATTATAAATCCTTCTGAACACCGAGGAAATATATCTGAAAGAAAAAAACCATACAACTAGAGGTAGAAAAGTAGCCACCTTATAGAAGGTAGGGGCTGCAGAGTTGATTTGGGAGAGAAAAGAGCTGCGGGTGCTACAGAGGGGAGGGATCCCTGATCACAGAGAGAGGAACAAGAGAGAAAGTGAGGGAGAAAGAGTGAAAACACATGCAGGGGATTGCACAAGAAAAACTCTTCCCCAAAACCACTTTCTGGGAAAGGGAGAGAGGCAAATAGCACAAGTTTTTATAAGCAGCAGAGCTCAAAGTCTGAAGTTTTAGAAGTCCATGCCATCACCGGGCTGGAGCCTGGCAGGCTTAGCAGTGCTCTGCTGGGGAAGAAGGGCAGAGGCCCAGGTTAGGACAGTGTGGTCTGAGGATTCCCAGGGTCGCATGGGGAGAAATAGTTCCCCTACTTGAGGTGCATTTGAGAGAGGTGGCACAGCCCCCCTGGGGACAAAAGAGATGGCAAGCACCCACGTATTTCCCTGTTCATTAACACAAGAACAGAGACATCTTCCAAAGGCAGAGAACTTTGGTCCAACTTTTTGCTGCACTTTACCATAAACTCCAGACTGCTTCATGGGGGTGCAACTGGTTTTCTAGGACAAACCAGCATAGGCCACAGCACCATAAGACCCTCCCCCAAAGGATCAGTGAGGGTCCCTAGAATTTGGAGTTCTTAAACCCAGCCCAACCCTTGAGATAAAGCACAGGAGCACTGGGCTGCCTGGTAGGCAGATAATTTAGACACAGACAGAAGAAGGCAGGGGTCTGACAGAAGCTGGGGACAAAAGTGGGGAGATTGTTTGCCCTTCTCTGAGAGCTTCCTGAAGAGTGGTGGGAGCAAGCTCCCCATTCCAGGGAGGAGAAAGCAGGGCAACATCAACCTCCCCCCACCCCCACCAGACCATCAACACTGACCACCTTCAGTGAGCAACACAGAGACCCCAAGTGGAGGCTGGGACTAATTACACCAAGCCCTGCGCCCTTGAGCCCTGCAGGTGCATCTCCACTAGGGCAAGTGCACCTGATGAATCAATGCAGCAGGCCCCTCCCCCGGAAGACTACCACAAATCCCTTCCACACGCTTAGGCTACTGATCATAGAGTACAGCAAAACTTTAGCTATAGGGGAAATAGGATCTAGATTCTTTTTTATTAAAAAATATTTTTTAATATTTTTTAAATTTATTTTTGACAAAGAAAGAGACAGAGCATGAGCAGGGGAGGGGCAGAGAGAGAGACGGAAACACAGAATCTGAAGCAGGCTTCAGGCTCTGAGCTGTAAGCACAGAGTCCAATGTGAGGCTCTAACTCGTGAACCATGAGATCATGACCTGAGCCAAAGTTGGCCATCCAACTGACTGAGCCACTCAGGCGCCCCATGGATCTAGCTTCTTTTAACAAGAAGACCAAAACACACTTATTTAAAAATTGCCACATACTGGACAAGGTCCAAACACCCCCCACTGCAGACAAGGAGAAACTCTACAGCGAATAGACCTGAGGGAAGGAAAGGCAAAACACAGCAGCAGAGTGCATGCTCTGAAACATCTCCTGAAGCACCACACCCTGGACAATGTAGGACGTCTTCTTAATATAGCCATTACCCTCAGGATCAGGAAATATATCAGGCTTTCCTAACAATCACACACACACACACACACACACACACACACAGTGACCTAGACAAAATGACAAGATGGATGAATTCACCCCAAAAGAAAGAATAGGAAGAAGTAAGGGCCAGGAATTTAATCAGAATGGATATAAGATGCCTGAACCATAATTTAAAACAACAATCATAATGATATTACCTGGGCTATGAGAAGCATAGAAGACACTAGAGAATCCTTTACTAACTAGTCAGATTGAAATTTTTTAAAAAATGCTATAACCAAGATACTAACCTGAAAGAATGCCATGACAACAAGGATGGACAAAGCAGAGCAGCAAATAGTGATATAGAAGATAAAATTATGGAAAATAATAAAGCTGAAAAAAAGAAAGAACCAAAGGTATTGGATCATGAGGGCAGACCTAGGGAACTCAGCAACTCCTTAAAGCATAATAACATTCATACTATAGGAGACCCAGAAGGAGAGAGGGAAAGGTGGGCAGAAGATTTTTTTGAGCAAACTGTAGCTGAAAACTTCCCTAATTTGGGAAAGGGCACAGACATCTAAATCCAAAAAGCAGAGAACCAGCATTAAATTCAACAAAAGCGGGCCATCACCAAGATACATCATAGTCAAATTCACAAAATTCACAGACGTGGAAAGAATCCTGAAAGCAGCAAGGGAAAAAATTCCTTAACCTACAAGGGAAGACAGATCAGGTTCACAGAAGATCTGCCCACAGGAACTTAGCAGGCCTGAAGGGCGTAGCACGATATATTCAATGTGCTGAATGGGAAAAATCTTTAGCCAAGAATACTTTATCCAGCAAGGATATCATCCAGAATATAAGGAGAGATAAAGAGTTCCCAGACAAACCAAAACTAAAGGAGTTCATGACCACTAAACCAGCCCTGCAAGAAATATTAAAAAAGACTCTTTGAGTGGGAAAGACCAAAAGCAACAAAGACTAGAAAAGAACAGAGAACATCACCAGAAACGCCAACTTTACAGGTAATACAATGACACTAAATTATATCTATCAATAATCACTCTGAATGTAAATGTAATAAACGCTCCAATCAAAAAATATAGGGGAAGAGATTGGATAAAAATACAAGACCTTTCTATATGCTGCCTACAAAAGACTCATTTTAGTCCTAAAGATACTTGCATATTGAAAGTGAGGGGATGGAAAACCACCTATCATGCTAATGGACATCAAAAGCAAGAATAGCCATACTTAAAATCAGACAAACTAGATTTTAAACCAAACACTGTACCAAGGGATGAGAAATCTACATCATAATAAAGGGGTCTCTCCAACAAGATCTAACAAAATTGTAAATATTTATATCCCAAACTTGAAAGCACCTAAATATATAAACCAATAACAATATATATAATCAATAACCAACAAAATATATAACCAATAACAAACATAAATAAACTCATTGACAATAATGTAACAATAGTAGGGAACCATTGCTTTAAGAGGACGGATCATCTAAGCAGAAAATCAACATGGAAATAATGGCTTTGAATGACACACTGGACCCGATCGACTTAACAGATATATTCACAACAATCCACTCTAAAGCAGGAGAATATACATTCTTTTCGAGTGCAAATGCAGCATTCTCCAGAATAGATCACATACTGGGCCACAAATCAGCCCTCAACAAGTACAAAAAATTGAGATCATGCCATGCTTGATCTCATATTTTCAGACCACGACACTATGAAACTTGAAGGCAACCACAAGAAAAAATTTGGAAAGACCACAAATACATGGAGGTTAAAGAACATCCTACTAAAAAGTGAAAGGGTTAGTCATGAAATTGAAGAAGAAATGAAGAAGTACATGGAAGCAAATGAAAATGAAAACATTACAGTCCAAAACCTTTGGAATGCAGCAAGGACAGTCCGAAGAGGGAAGTATATTGCAATACAGGCCTACCTTAAGAAGCAAGAAAAGGCTCAAATACATAATGTAACCTTAGACTTAAAGGAGCTAGAAAAGCAAATAAAGTGGACAAAGGGAAATAATAAAGAATAGAGCAGAAATTAATTATATGGAAACAAACAAACAAAAAACCAGCAGAGCAGACCAACGAAACTAAGACCTGGTTCCTTGAAAGAATTAACAAAATTGATAAACTTTAGCCAGGTTCTCAAAAAGAAAAGAGAAAGGAACTGAATAAATAAAATCACAAACAAAAGAGGAGAGATCACAACACCTCAGAAATAAATCACAAGAGAATATTATGAAAAATTATATGCCAACAAATTGGGCCAAAAAATCTGGAAAAAAATGAATAAATTTCTAGAAACATACAAATGCCAAAACTGCAACAGGAAGAAATAGAAAGTTTGAACAGACCTATAACCAGCAAAAAAATTGAATCAGTAATCAAAAATCTCCCAACAAACAAAAGTCCAGGGCCAGATGGCTTCCCATGGGAATTCTACCATACATTTAAAGAAGAGTTAATACCTATTCTTCTCAAACTGTTCCAAAAAACAGAAATGGAAGGAAAGCTTCCAAACTCATTCTATAAAGCCAGCATTACCTTGATTCCAAAACCAGATACAACTCCCATAAAAAGGAGAATTACAGGTCAATATCCCTGATGAATATGAATGCAAAAATTCTCAACAAGATACCAGAAAATTGAATCCAATAGTACATTAAAAGAATTATTCACCACGATCAAGTGGGATTTATTCCTGGGTCACAGGACTGGTTTAAAATCTGCAAATCAATCAACATGATACATCATATTAATAAGAGAAAGGATAAGAACCATATAATCCTGTCAATAGATGCAGAAAAAGCATTTGACAAAATTCAGAATCGATTCTTGATTAAAAAAAAAAACCCTCAACAAGTGGGGATAGATGGAACATACATCAATATCATAAAGGCCATATATGAAAGGCCCACAGCTAATATCATCCTCAATGGGGAAATACTGAGAGATTGTTTCCCCTACAGTCAGGAACAAGACAGGTATGACTACCCTCACCATTACTATTTAACATAGTACTGGAAGGCTTAGCTTCAGCAATCAGACAACAAAAAGAAATAAAAGGCATCCAAATCAGCAAGGGAAAAGTCAAATTTTCACTATTTGCAGACAACGGGATACTCTATGTCCAAAACCCAAACAACTCCACCAAAAAATTGCTAAAACTAATACATGAATTCAGCAGAATCATAGGATATAAAATCAATGTACAGATCTGTCGCATTTCTACACACCAATAATGAAGCAGCAGAAAAAGAAATCAAGGAATCAATCCCAATTCCAATTGCATCCAAAGCAGTCAGATACCTAGGGATAAATCTAAAAGGTAAAAGATTTGTACTCTGAAAACGCTAGAACACTTGCGAAAGAAATTGAAGAGGACACAAAGAAATGGAAAAAATTCCATGCTCATGTATTGGAAGACATTGTTACAGTGTCTACAATACCCAAAGAAATCTACACATTTATTGCAATCCCTATCAAAATCCTGCCAGCATTTTTCACAGACTAGAACAAACAATCCTGAAATTTGTGTGAAACCACATAAGTCCCCAAGTAGCCAAAGCAATCCTGAAAAATAAAAGAAAAGCTGGAGGTATCATGAGTCTGGCTATATTGCAAAGCTGTTGTCATCAAGACAGTATGGTACTGCACAAAAAACAGACACATAGATTAATGGAACAGAATAGAAAATTTGGAAATGGACCCACAATTATATGGTCAAATAATCTTTGACAAAACAGGAAAGAATAATAAGGGAAGAAAGACACTATCTTCAACAAATGGTGCTGGGAAAATGGGACAGAAACATGCAAAAGAATGAAACTGGACCACTTCCTTACATCATACACAAAAATGAATTAAAAATGGATGAAGACCTAAATGTAAGACAGGAAACCATCAAAACCTTAGAGGAGAAAGCAGGCAACAACCTCTCTAACCTCAGCCACAGGAATTTCTGGCTAGACACATCTCCCAAGCCAAGGGAATTAAAAGCAAAAATGAACTATTAGGACCTCATCAAGATAAAAAGCTTCTACAGTACAAAGGAAACAATCAACAAAACTAAAAGGCAACCGACGGAATGGGAAAATATATTTGCAAATGACATATTGGATAAAGGGGTAGTATCCAAAATCTATAAAGAACTTACCAAACTCAATACTCAAAAAATAAATAATCCAGTGAAGAAATGGGCAAGAGACATGAATGGACACTTTTCCAAAGAAGACATCCTGATGGCCAACAGACACATGAAAAGATGCTCAATGTCACTCATCATCAGGGCAATACAAATCAAAACCACACTGAGATACCACCTCACACTTGTCAGAGTGGCTAAAATTAACAACTCAGGAAACAACAGTTGCTGGCAAGGATGTGGAAAGACAGGAACCCTTTTGCACATTTGGTGGGAATGTAAACTGGTGCGGCCACTCTGGAAAACAGTGTGGAGGTTCCTCAAAAAATTAAAAATAGAAGTACCCTACGAACCAGCAATAGCACTACTAGGAATTTATCCAAAGGATACAGGAGTGCTGATTCATAAGGGCACATGTACCCCAATATTTATAGCAGCATTTTCAACAATAGCCAAATTATGGAAAGACCCTAAATGTTCATCAACTGATGAATGGATAAAGAAATGTGGTTTATATATACAATGGAATACTTGACAATGAGAAAGCATGAAATCATGCCATTTGCAGCAACGTAGATGGAACTGGAAGGTATTATGCTGAGTGAAATAAGTCAGTCAGAGAAAGACAAATACCATGTTTTCCCTCATATGTGAATCTTGAGAAACTTAACAGAAGACCATGGGGGAATGGAAGAGGAAAAAAATAGTTACAAACAGAGAGGGAGGGAGGTAAACCATAAGATACTCTTATATACAGAGAACAAACTGAGGGTTGATGGGGGGGTGGGGGAGAGGGGAAAATGGGTGATGGGCATTGAGGAGGGCAGTTGTTTGGATGAGCAATGGGTGTTGTATATAAGCGATAAACCATGTGAATCTACCCCAAAAAACCAAGAGCACACTTTACACACTGTATGTTAGCCAATTTGACAATAAATTCTGTATTTAAAAAAAAGGGACAAGAAACAATAGATGTTGGTGAGGAAATTGAGAATGGGAACTCTCGTGCACTGTTGGTGGGAGTGCTCCCACTGTTGGTAGGAGTGCAAATTGGTGCAGCCACTGTGCAAAACAATATGGAGATTCCTTGAAAAATTAAAAATAGAATTACTATATGATCCAGTAATTCCACTACTGGCTATTTACCGAAAGAAAATGAAAACACTAATTCAAAAAAGATATATACACTCCCATGTTTATTGCAGCGTTACTTACAATAGTCAAGATGTGGAAACAGCCCAAAGTGTCCATCCATAGATGAGTGGATAAAGAAGATATGATACACACACACACACACACACACACACACAGGGATATTACTTAGCCATAAAAAAGAATAAAATCTTGCTATTTGCAACAATACGAATAGAACTAGAGAGTGTAATGCTAAACGAAATAAGTCAGAAGGAAAAGATAAATACCATATGATTTCACTCATGTAAAACTTAAGAAACAAACAAATAAGCAAAGAATAAAAGAAACAAACAAAAGAACAGATCCTTAAATATGAGAACAAACTGGTTGTCAGAAGGGAGGTGGGGATGGGGGAAATAGATAAAGGAGATTACAAGTTCAGTTATCTTGATGAGCACTGAGAAATGCATAGAATTATTAAATCACTATATTGTACACTGCAACTAATGTAACACTATGTGATAATTATACTTCAATTTAAAAGAATAAAAGAAAATCAGGTGAAGGAAGGCATATTAGAATTAATCATCCCAGGATGGAGGCCAGCACTGAGAAAGGCAACATCTCTACTGATGCTTTCATGATGCCCTGGTCATTGCAGGCAGCACAACTCACGTACTGGAAGCCCAGAATCCAACTTTGTGTTTAAGAGTCAAAGTAGGGGCGCCTGGGTGGCTCAGTTGGTTGAGCGTCCGACTTCGGCTCAGGTCACAATCTCGTGGTCTGTGAGTTCGAGCCCCGCGTCGGGCTCTGTGCTGACAGCTCAGAGCCTGGAGCCTGTTTCAGATTCTTGTGTCTCCCTCTGCCTCTGCCCCTCTCCTACTCATGCTCGCGCTCTCTCTCTCTCTCTCTCTCTCTCTCTGTCAAAAATAAATAAAAATTTTAAAAAAAGAGTCAAAGTAGCATGAATACCAACATGTGATATTTTAAAAGTCTGAAATCTGGTCTAGCTTCACCTGAAAATGCATCTGGACAGCTCTAGGCTCTGTTAATACATGGAATTGCAAAGGTAACCTTGTCTAGAAAGTACTTTCCATTTGTCTGTCAGCCTGAAGAGCAAGATGACGAAAAGCCTCCCTCATCCTAGTTCAGGACTCTCTGAGGGGCAGGGAACAATCATAAAAATAATGAGATCTATACAGTGAATATGCATGCAAATGTTATGTATACATGAAGAAATTAAAGATGACAAGATATGGTTTCTATCTATCTATCTATCTATCTATTTATATGTTTATTACTTTTTAGAGAGAGTGTGCCCCTTCCCCACTCACACTCCGTCTCTCTCTGTCTCTCAAAAATAAACATTAAACCAAAAGCTAAAACCTACTCTCAATAAAAGAAAAAAAAGCACAGCTATAACTCTGGCTAAAAACCAAAGAATTTTGGTTCAAAGTTATCAAGTAAGAAATGAAGTATATAGTTGAAGATAAAGGGGTCAGAGACCAATATTTGGGAACGATTCATACCCATCTGCTCACACTGCCCACCTGATTGAAGTGGGGCCCAAAAGAGCTTTCTTCAGTCAGTGAAAAACTGCACAAAATTAAAATCACAACTTAACAACAAAATTCTTAAAGTATGGAATTGTATATGTTGGTCTTTTAACATTTCAATAAAAATCTAATAATGTCATTTCATTTTCATCCTTTGCATGATTAATTAGATATTCATTTTATGTTTCCTTGGTTCTTGAATAATACTCTATGTTTTTGCCTTTTATCTAATAATTTGAATTAGAATGACAAAGTATAGTTAAGAGTTGTATCTTTATAAATCAACATTTTATTTGATGTTGGGTAAATACATTGCAGATATCTATGCAATTTCTCCTAAATACTTCAGTATGCACTAACTAGAGTTCAATATTTATTTATACTGTTTTCTTTTGATGTCTAATTTATATACAACAAAATGTACAATCTTAAGTGTATATTCATTGAGTTTTGGCAAATGCATTAAGCTGTGTAACCCAAACATCTACCAAGTTACAGAACATTACCATCACATCCAGAAGGTTCCTTCATGTTCCTTTCTAGCCAATCCCCACCCCTTCTCCTGATGCAACCAGTTTTAATTCTTTCTACCATAAGACAGTTTTGCATGGTCTAGAATTCCATATAAGCCATAATCATGTGGTATGTACTCTTTTGTGTAAGGGTTCTTACATTTAACATAATGTCCTTGAGACTCATCCATGCTGCTCTGCGATTCCACAGTCTGCTTATATTACCAGGGAGTATTCTACCACAGGTGTATTCCACCATTTGTTTTTCCATTTTCTTACTGATGGACACCTGTGTTGATTTTGCTGTTTTGGGTATTAGGGATAAAGCTTCTGCAAACATTCTTGTACAGTCTTTTCATGGCCATATGTTTTCATTTAACTTAGGTGTAGATATTCTGGGCCTTTATTCCAAAGTAATTCTACCCATTTTCACCCCTCCAAGACTGAACGGGAGATCCATCCTTACCAACACTTAGTGCTGTCAGGCTTCAATGGTAGCTGTTCTAATGGGCGTGTAGCGGTATCCCATTGTGGTTTTAATTTTGTCTCAGAGATGTGAGCAGTAGGGCAGTTCCTCAGGGAAGCACGGTGGGGGGCAATCCTCAGAGTGATCGTTGCTACTGCTTTGCTTTTTGTCCACACCAATCCTTCCTCCTATTTCTTTTTGGTTCCTTTTTTGGGGATTTTTCTTGTTTCTTGAGTTAAATGTTTATTTTTTTTACATATTTCCCTATAACTTAAAAATAGACTTTCTTTTTTAAAGCATTTTTAGGTTTACAACAAAATTGATCAGGAAGTATAGATATTTCCCATATACTCCCTGTCTCTCCCCACTGTCAACACCTCTCCAGAAACGTATGTCAGCTACAACCAATGAACTTACACTGACACATCATATCACCCAAATCCATATTTTATGTTAGTATAGTCTTTTATTTTTATTTATAATTTTATACAGCATTAATTTTTATTAAAGTATAATTTACATATAACATTACATTAATTTCAGGTGTAAAACATAATGATTTGATATTTGTATATATCAAGAAATGATCACCACAAGTCTAGCTAACATCCATCACCACATTTAGTTACAAAGGTTTTTTTTCTTGCAATGAGAACTTTTAAGATTTACTCTCTTAGCAACTTTCAAATATGCAATTCAGTATAATTAATTGTAGTCCCCGTGCCAAACTTGACATCCCATGACTTGTTTACTTTATAACTTGAAGTCTGTACCTGCTCACCCCTTTACCCATTTTACCTGCTCCCCACCCCAGCCTTCAGCTCTGCCAGTCTGTTCTGTGTTTTTATGAACTTTTTTTAATTCCACATATAAGTGAAATCATAACTTATTTGTCTTTCTCTGCCTGACTTATTTCGTTTGGCATAATGTCCTTCAAGGTTTATCCATGTTGTTGGAAATGACAAGATTTCCTTCTTTTTATGGCTGAATAATATTATATATATAATACACATATTATATATAAATATATTATGTATATAAATCACATCTTCTTTATCCATTCATCCACTGATGGACATTTAGGTTGTTTCCATATCTTAGCTATTGTAAATACTGCTGCAATAAACATAGAGGTGCATAAATCTTTTTGAATTTTTTTTTTTCAACATTTTTTTTTATTTATTTTTGGGACAGAGAGAGACAGAGCATGAACGGGGGAGGGGCAGAGAGAGAGGGAGACACAGAATCGGAAACAGGCTCCAGGCTCCGAGCCATCAGCCCAGAGCCTGACGCGGGGCTCGAACTCACGGACCGCGAGATCGTGACCTGGCTGAAGTCGGACGCTTAACCGACTGCGCCACCCAGGCGCCCCAACATAAATCTTTTTGAATTAGTGTTTTCATTTTCTTTGGACAGATACCCAGAAGTGGAATTACTGGATCATATGGTGGTTCTATTTTTAGTTTTTTGAGGAAAAAAACTGTTTTCTACAGTGGCTGTTGTCCACAGTGGCTGCACCAGTTGGCATTCCCACCAAAAATACATGAGGGTCCTTTTTTTTTTTTTTTTTTTTTTTTTTGCACATCCTTGTCAGCATTTGTTATTTCCTATCTTTTTGATACATGTCATTCTGACAGGTATGAGGTGATATCTTATTGTGGTTCTGATTTGCATTTCCCTGATGGTGAGTGATGTTGAGCATCTTTTCATGTGTCTATTGGCCATCTGTATGTCTTCTTTGGAAAAATGTCTATTCAGGTCATCTGCCCATTTTTTAATACGATTCTTTTTTGCTGTTGAATTGTATGAGTTCTTTACATACTTTGGATATTAACCCCTTACCATATAATATGTTTTGCAAAAATTTTCTCCAATTCTATAGGTTGCTTTTTTTACTTTGTTTATGGTTTCCTTTGCTGTGCAGAAGCTTTTTAGTTTGATGTAGTCCCCGCGGTTTATTTTCGAATTTGTTGCTTTTGTTTTTGGTGTTAAATCTAAAAATCATTGCCAAGATGATGATGTCAAACAACTTACTGCCACAGAGGAGATAGTAAAATACTCTCAACAGTGTCCTGCAAACCGTAGGAACTGACGGCCACCAATCCTGGTGCTGTTGGTTCCTGCTCTCTCTCTCTCAAAAGAAATAAACATTTTTTGAAAACATTCATTCAAATGATCAATGTCAAAGAGGAAGCAATGCTGACACTCCCACTCTGTGGGAGTTCATCCTGTTGTCTGACTTGAGGGCAAGTCTCTACCTGAGCACCTCTCCAGAGGAAGGACCTGCACTGCACCTTGGGACCTGCCAGTCCCCAGCTTTTCAAAGGCCTCAGACCATCACACTAAGGTCCTGGGCTGGGCCTGCTGTCCCCTCTTAGGTTGGGGGAGGAGAGGCTATTTAAGCTCTGCTGTCTCTAGAGTTACTTTCTCTGAATTTCCTTGTTTTCTGGTTACTTGCTTGCTTGAACTCCTTGAACTGATCAAAATAAAGCAAACAAGAAAACAACACATAAAATTCTACAAACTTTTTCAAAAGGCAAAGGACCCATTTCAGTCCATAGAAAGTGTTGCTGATTCTACATGAACAGAAGTGCACTAGATCAGTCAGTGCACTTCCTGATTAAAGTCAGGAACTTTAATCAACATGGGTGCTTGGGTCGATCATCAGCCATTCTGATGTCATGTTTTGAGACCTAACCTGGGCCTTCCCACTTGACTCCCATGTGCAGCCAAGCTTGGGAACCACTCTTGTGAACCTGTGGGGCTCTGGAGTAAAAATGATGTTAAGACAGGGAGCTCAGGCCTTGAGCACTTTCCTTTGTGGTTAGCAGATATCAGAGCTCAGGGTCACTACCTGGTGACCTGGTGGAAAAGTCCCAGGGGTCAGGGCTCCCTGGGAGGCTAAGCTAAGGGAGGCCAATGGCTGTCGATGGAGAAGATGGTTAAAGAGGCACCAATGAAGAGACGAGTGAGGGGCTTGGGCTCAGGAAGGAACAAGACCCCTAAAAAGCAGTATATGTAGAGTCTGGTGCTTTCTGTGGTTTTGGGCATCCCCCCATGGGTAAGGGGGGACTACAGTGATCACATAATATTTTTGTTACTTGCAGATGGTCCTGAGCAAGTTTCATAGAGGTTACTTTGGACCTTGTGCCCTCAGAGACGGGAGGAAGCCTGTGGAGCTTCACCTGGGGTGCCATGCAAGGGCTTTTCTGGACATTTCATAGAAGTAGAATCCTGTAATACTTGGTATATTGTGACCACGTTTTCCATTTAGCATGGTGTCATTAAGGTTTACCCTCATAGTGCCTATGTCAGGGCTTCCTTCCTGTCTATGACCCAGTAACATTTCATGGAATGTCTTGCCATTCATCTAGGTCTTTAGTTTTCTCAACACCGTTGTGTACTTTTCAGTGCACAAGATCTGTGTCTCCTTGCTGATGTACCACATTTTGTTTAACTACTCATTAGTTGATGAGAATTGATGTGTTTCCACTTTTTGGCTATTACGGGTTTTGCTGTTACTTGCTGACATTTGTATACAATTGTTTTGTGTACAGATGCTTTCATTTCTCTTGGGTACCTCTATACCTGAGTACATACCTGCATATATACCTGCTGGGTCAGATGGTGACTCCATATTTCACAGACAGAGAACCACAAAACTGTTTTTTGAAGCGGTTGCACCAGTTTATGTTCCCAACAGTGGGGCATGAATGGTCAGATTTCTCTACATTCTCAGCAACACTAGTTATTGTCTGTCCTAGTGGGTGTGAAGTGGTAACTTGTGTGGTTTTGATTTGCATGTTCTTGATGACTTATGATGTTGAGCATCTTTTCATCTACTCATTGGCCATTTATATATCTTCTTTTGAGAAATTTCTATTCAGACCCTTTGCCTATTTTTTTACATTATTATATATTTTAATTATTATAAATTACATTATTTTTTATTTTTTAATTTTATTTTTTCTTTTTTAAAATTTACATCCAAATTAGTTAGCATATAGTGAAACAATGATTTCAGGAGTAGATTCCTTAATGCCCCTTACTAGGCATTTATCCACGGGATACAGGTGTGCTGTTTTGAAGGGACACGTGCATCCTTTGCCTATTTTTAATCAGGTTATTGATTTTTGTATTATTGAATTGTAGGGTTTTTTTTTTAATTCTAGATATAAGTCCCTTATCAGATGTATCATTTGCAAATATTTCCTTCCATTTGCTAGGTTGTCTTTTCAATTTCTTGATAGTGTCTTTTGACACATAAATTTTAAAGTCCAAAGTCCTATTAATCTATTTTTATCGGGTTTCCAGTCATTTTCCTGTCATATCTAAAAAGACATTGTCAAATTCAAGGTCATGATGATATATATGCCTCTATATTTTCTTGTAAATGTCTTATAGTTTTAATTCTTAGGCTTTTGACCCTTTTTAGTGAATTCTGGCATGAGGCAAGGGTCCAGCTGCATTCTTTTGCATGTAGATGTCCAGTTGTCCCAGCACCATTATTCAAAAGATTGTTTCTTCCCCACTGAATGGTCTTGGTAGATTTGTGGAAAATCAATTGGGAATAGTTACACAGGTTTGTTTCTGTACTCTGAGTTGTATTCCATCTACACGTCCATCCTTATGCCTTGATTACTATAACCTCATAGAAAACTTGAAGTCAGAAAGAGTGTTATTGGGTCCATTAGCATCCTGCTGAGTGTTGCTGCCCTGTGGACCTGGAAACCTCTGGAGAAGAGAGACTCTTGCACTATTCTGAGAATCCTCACAGCCCTGGGACAGTTCTACCCATTTGGCCGGTGCCCACCAGACTGTTATTAACTAAATCAGTACAGATATTAAAGTTTATATGCTACAAATTATGGCTACATGCTGTGCCCCATGAGATAAAGTTAGTGTTGCAGGCACCTTTGGTCACTGATTATTTTTATGGATCAACATAATCCCTTTAAAGGAATGTGTCAATTAGGAAAATCAGACATAGTCAAAGGTTATATCCCATCTAGGTAAAGTAGAGGAATTATTCAGATCTTGAGTTGCTGAAACTCTATTGCATTTACTGTCATGTGAAATAAATAATTATTGATCAGAGACTAAAACTATGTGCTAATGGTTGAGGTGAAGGAATTAGAAGGCTTGGGACTAGTGGTTAATACTTTTGCAAAGTTGAGAACCACTTTAAATTAATAATGTCCCCTTCTTTGGCTCTTTCACAATGACTAATATCTGTAGGCCATATTTTCTGAACTTGGTCACTAAGATAAATTACTGGCTTTTCCTTGTACATATTATCTTTTAATCTTGGGCATGTTGTAGACAGACCACCAACAGATACTCTATCAGCCAGTTTGGGGCCTCTTCACCATTCAGATGAAGGAGCCACCTGCAATGAGCTCACTGTGCCTCATCCCCCATTCCAGAGACCCCGGGGCATGGGAGGTTTGGGTTGAGCCTGCCAGTGTGGACTCTCCTCCCCCGACTGGGACACTTGGCATTGGGCTGGGCACTTAAAAATGATGATAGAGAAAACCATATTCTCCAGGCCACATCAACAGTGCAATCAAGTGATGGAAGTCTCCTGATGTTGAGGAGAGATGAGGTTACACCTCACCGTGTGATCTTCCTTCTGAACTACACCACCCTCATTTGATTATGAGAAAAGAGCAGACAAATCCCAAGAAAGGAACAGTCTCCAAAAGCCAGGCCAGCACCGCTCAAAACTGCCCAGGTCATCAAAACCAAGGAAAGTCTAAGACAATGTCAGCCAAGAGGACCCTAAATGGCATGTGATGTCCTAGGTGAGATCCTGAGACAGAAAAAAGGACAAATTTACGGTAGAAAATAAAACAATCTGAATTAACTGTGGACTTTAGGTGATGATAATATATCGATATGGATTCATTACCAATAACAAATATCCCATCGTAATGGAAAGTGTTAATAATAAGGGAAACTGGGTCTGGGGCTTATAGGAACTCCCTGTACTGTCTTCTCCACTTTATGTATGTCCAAAATCTGTTCCAAGAAATCAATTCTATTTAAAATAAAACCCCGTTCTTCCTCCAGGGATTGGTTTCATATGGCTCTTACTCTTATCTGAGATCGTCTCTGAGAGAGAGGCTGTCAGCTCATGCTGCTTTCACACTTGTGCACCTTGAAGCCCTGCCCCTGTGGCCCCAGGCACCCTCGTCTTTTTCAGCACCACAGGGGTCCCTGTTTACTTCCTGATGGGGTTACAGCTCTTGCTCTCTGAGCTAGTCAACACTCTAACATCCACTTGAGAGGACAAACTCCACTTAAAGGTTACAGCAAACAAGGGGGTCACAGAACCAGGAAAGATGGTTTCAGCCTCAAGGCCCACCCACTCTCTATCTCACCAGACCTTTCCTGTGTCTGAATGAAAATGTGGATGTCTTACATTTACACGGGAGGTGGTCTAGGGTGCACCCCTTCCATTCACAGTGAGTGACTTTCTGTCATTATCTCTTCTTGTTTTGTGGACTATCTCTCCTAACTTCCCTTTTGATGTTTCTCAAAAGGCAAATTTTTTCTTGCCCTGACCTATTTTATTGTGGAAAAAATGGTGGAAAATCACTTTTCTCATGGCTTTCACTGCGTCAGTTTGAAATTGCAAAGTCCCCAGAGACCTCCAGCACATCTGCTCAACCATGACCTATCTGTGCACAAGATCAGGAAGGAGGAGAAACCAGCTATATGGTTTGGTCTCTAAGTGGGTCAGGATCTTTAAGAGAAACCAGAGCCCAAGGTCCCTGACCCAAAAGTGAGCCTGCAGCTGGGGTTTTATGAATCTGGGTGGGCAGCCAGCCACACAGGCAGACAGGTACCTGGGGTGCTAGAGGGGAGCTCAAGCAGCTCAGATGCTGCAGCCAGAGATGGCTTTAGGAATTCACGCTTGCACACAGCAGGTCCTGGGTGACTGCCAAGAAGGGGTTTGTGTGGCACCTGGCATGGGACAGGGCCATCAGTGCCCAGCAGATGGGGAGCCCCGTCCTGCTAACTCAATGGCATCTTGGCTCTGCAGGAGTGGAGCAAAGAGGGGAAAGGGTTACACATGCATGAAGCAGGAGCCCAGAGCCCTCCAGACTTAACTGATTGCAGCTGATGACATATTTCTGTAAATTGGAAAGTCTGTTCATATTCCACCCTGGAAAAGACAAACTTTCTCTGTTTGAGATGTGCCACATTGTTAATATTTGTGCACGGTAGCCCACAACCTTTGTGAGCCCCTAAGACATGCTGTGGATTCTCCTGCCTGATACCCCCAGAGCTGCCTGGGGCTGGCCCCAGGAAGGGAGATTGGGCTGGCCTCATTTCCACTCATGCATCATCTGATTTCTCTGTGGCATGAGGAAGATGGTTTCCTTGACTGAGCTGGGGTCTGTCCTGCCCAGGGAGGCTGGGTGGCCCCAGAAAGATTGAGGGTTATGGGGACTGGTGCAAAGGCCTGGGAGCTGGGTGGGTGCATCAGCTGAGGTTGTGGGACTGTGCTGGGCTAGGTTTGTGCCTTTCTTCCCTGTATTCCAGTCTCTGATCCAAAGAAGGGGTACACTTTCTGTCAAGCTCAGGAGCAGGGGGTAGGGTGAGAACCAAGAGCTTGGGCGACCCACATTCCCCACTTCCCATCCTGAGGGAGCGGCCTGGACTGGCCCTGGCAAGGTTAGGCAGCTGTGGCTTCAACTGAAGGGCTATGGCCAGGTCAGTCCACAGCTGACTCTGACAGCTGATTGTGACCTACACAGAGCAGCCAAGCCCTCTGGTGCCCAAGCCATGATCACTCACTCCCCTCTAAAACCCTGTGCTACCAATGAGTGTCCAGCTCAAAGCCCCCACAGATGAAAACTCCATCCTATCCTTGAGGCCCAACCCCAGTTAATTGGATTCTCATTCTGGGAATCTGGAGTCTGAGCACACAGTGCAGCAGTGAGCTTCTTGTCTCTGGATAATTTAGGAAATGTCCAAAATCAAAGAACAAAGCCTCACACTGGACTTTCTGTGTAATTTGTGGTGTGATGCAGGCCCAGCCACACAGCCACAAGCAGGCTGTCATGGGGAGGGAGGAGGAAGGGTCTGGAGGGAGTTCAGAGAGGACAGTTTCTCTGATTGTCTCCTAGGGACCTTTGCTGGTATCTTAATTACATGCTTTGTGCAGCAAAGTCTCAGGCAGCAAGCATTCCCACAGAGGCTACCCCACACTCCCTGAGCTTCACTTTGCAGGGGCTGCTGCCTCCCAGGGCCAGGGGGCTTCACCTGATGAATGGCTGCAAACAACTCCCTGGCTGCAGAGAAGTTTTTCTCTTTGGGGGGGGGGGGGTGGTGGTGTGTCCCTGCAGCACTTCTCGGGGTTGGGGGAGGGGGTGCTAGGCTGCAGGCTCTCTTCTTAGCCATGTCCCTCCTCCTCTGCCCTCATTGTCGTGACCACCAGCCTGCATCCAGGCCTCTGTGCCCCAGTGTACTTCTTTCCCACCAACCTGGCCCTTGTAGACACCACCTTCACATCCATTGTTCTCTCCAAATTGCTGGAGAGCCTGGTGGTCACGGCCGGGCATCATTTCCAACCAAGGCTTCATGGTCCAACTCCTCTTCCTGACATCGTTCCTGGGGGTCAGGCCACTGCTGCACACGGCCATGGCCTGTGACTGCTACGTGGTCATCCCCCACCCACTCCATGACAACACTCTGATGAGCTGGCCCATCTGTGCCCTGCTCTTAGGCAGCACGGGCGTTCAGTGTGGTCAGCACATCTGTACGGTCCTGATGACCAGACTAACATTCTGTGATCCCTGTCAGAGCCATCATTTTCTGTGTGGAGTTCCCAAACTGCTGCTGTTCTCCCATGGCCCAACAACCCTGAACAACATTATGATCATCATCATGGACATTTATGCTGAAGTGGTCAACTTCCTGCTCACCCTGGTGTCCTACAGCTGCATCATCGCCTGTATTCTGGGCATCTTCTGGGTCGCGGGGAAGTAGTGGGCATTTCTCTACCTGCCTCCACCCCTACTGCACCATCGTTTACACCTACATCCTCCCAGGCTTCAGCACTTCCATGGAAAATGGCAAAGTGGTCACTGTGCTGTACTTAGCAATCAACCTCACCTTGAACACCCTCATCTACTCTCTGTGGGACAAGGATGTCAAAGTGGCCTTCAGGAAAGTATTTTCCTACATCCAATAAATGAAGGGAAATGGCCAATGTGGAATGGTCAGGTGTTAACCTGCTAATATAGGACTATATAGCTAAATTAGTTTAGCTTAACCAGCTAAAATAGAACTCAGAGAATCTGATGTAAGTGGCAAAGAGCAAGAAGGTAATTTATGCAATAGATTGTATATGCGTTTCCCCTGTAGGAGCTGCACAGTGTTCCACGTGGCACTTGAACTAAGCCATCCAAGGTCCTAAGGGCAGGAACTCTCAGGGCTTCAACAGCAGGAAAAGCCAATGGCCAGCTTGCTCACTGTGCTACCCCTTCACCTGTCTTGGACCTTGGTCTCACTGAGGCCTCAGATGAAGCACCCACAGAGTCTTTCTTTGTCCTCTTACCTGAAAGTTCTCTTCCAGCTATTCACACTATATTACTCTGTTTATTTTGTGAAATCATATTGTTTATTTTTCCACGTATATTTTATTAGAACATAAGCTCCATGAACCCATGGATTCTTTTGTCTGTTCTGTTCGTGTTGTACTCCTGAATCTAGAATGATAACTTGCATGCAGTGGGCATCTGATATCAGTTGAATGCATGAATGTCTCACACTCTAGAATGTGAACTCTGCTTCCACAAAGTCTCCACCTGCTTTGTTCAAGCTGAGCACAACATAGTCATCGTTTCCTGAGTAAATGATTACCCATGTTCTTCTGGAGAACCATGGGCTGGACTGTACACTGTAAATGTGGTGTTGAGTTTAGAATAGGGTCACACACTCATGTGGTGTTTTCAGGCTGCCAGGTCAGTTTTAGTTGCCTGTAACTAAAATATCAAGAAGCTAAGTGCAGTTCCCAAAGCCTGAACATGTCCAAGCATGTCTGCGTGCATCCTCTGAAGGTGTCCAGGAGGCTTCAGTGGACAGGGACGGAACCCTCTGGTGGCGTGGGGAGTGTAGAGATTACGAAGAGACATTTTCTGAAAGTGAGACTTCAGAGTCATGTGCATCTGTTTAAATGGAATTCTCAAGTGAGTCCTTGGCAATGCTGAGCCTGTCTTAGCCCTTGGTGAGCTGGAACTACTCCTTCTGCAGTGGTGGCCTCAAGGCTTCCCCAGGACACGTGCTCTCCACTGGTGCTCCTGTCCACCTGAACTGTAGCTGATCCTCAGCCTGAACACACATCAGCCAGCACTAGCAGTCATTGCCAACTGCCTCAGGGGCTTCCTAGAAGTAGATCCTGAGATAGCGCTTTGTGAATGTGATTTATTAAAGCAGCACCCCAGGAAAACCAGGCTAGGGAAGGACACAGAATCAAACACAAGTGTGAATGACTCCAGTTGTTGTCTCAAACTCAGTCTGATCCTGTGGGCAGCTCTGGAACATGAAGCTGGCATGAATGGGGGAGGGGTGGACTTTCATTCTCCCACACCAGCCAGTCCCTGTCCACTGGCTGTGGGGCAGGGAGGTAGATGTGCAGGACAGCCTGGTCCTCACATGCAGTGATGTGGCACCAGAGCTGTAGTGTAGGCCTCGCATGGAGGGAGGCGCTGGGGGGAGGAAAGTACTCAGGAGTGCGTGCAGAGAAGGGGCCAATTGATAACTGCGTGTGCCGTGTGTGTGTTGTATCTATGCTTTAGGAAAGGCATGTTGTGGCCAGTCCACCACTGCAGCCCTGAGGCCAAACTGGGGCCTGTCACTGGGCTGCAAGCTACAAATTCCTAGTAGATATATGGATGGTTGGACCCCATGCTGGAATAAAATTTGGTGAGGACCAAGGGGGCTTGGTTTGGGTGATTATGTGTATTTGGGAATTAAAGATAATACAGAGCAAATGTAAGCATGAACAGAGATGAGGGGAGAGGTTGGAGGGTCTCTACTGAGGGAGGGTGGATGAATCACCAAACCTGGATCTTCACTGGGAGACACTGTCTGTGCTCCTGAAGCAGGACCTTTAGCCTTAATCTGACTATACATCATGAAATGGTCTTATAACTCAGCCATCCCCTTCCAGCGGCAGTTGGGTGCACTCCTGCCTGCCCAGGCACCCAACAGGAGACACACCTGCCTGTGCCTCTGGCAGCATGCCTGCTAACAGCAGTCCAACTGTGGATCCTGATGCAGCCCTGTAACCGGGCTCCAGGCCCACTCAGCTGCTGTATGGGGCAGTCCTGTCTGCACAGAAACCTAGCAGGAGGCACACCTATCCACCCTGGAGGCCAGTTTGCAGACCTCAGTCTATCTCCAGTCCAGCTGCATGTGGGCCTAATCCTGCCTGCCCAAGGACAGCCCAATGACCTGTCTGTGAATCCAGTAACAGGCCCAGTCTGCAGACCCTGGACAGGTACTAGTTCCAGTGTCAGCTCTACTAAACAAGATCGTGAGGACAGTCCCATCATCCAAGGACCAGATAGAATCCACACCCACCTAAGACCCCATTAACAGGACCACCAACCATGGACCCTACTATGGACTTAGCAGCAGCCACATGACTGGGCTCCCACCCCACTCAACTGAGATCTCAGGAATAATACTGCCAGCCTGGGGACCTAAAACGAGGTCTTAAGCTGCTAAACATAGTTTATAAAGACTGAGAGAGGTATTCATTCTTTCCAATGCACAGATACCAATACAAAACTACAAAGAACATGAATAACAAAGCAAAAATTACACCACCAAAGGAAACTAATGAAGCTCCAGAGATTGACCCGAAAGAAGTGGAGATCTGTGAATTGCCTGAGAAATATTTCAAAATAATCACCTAAAGGAGCTCAATGAGATACAAGAGAACACAGGCAGATAATTAACTGAAATCAGGAGAACAATGGGAAGTTTAATTTAAAAAATCCATAAAAAAAAAATCAAACAGTAATTCTGGAGCTAAAGGTTATGGTGACAGAATTAAGAAACCCAAAAGAGAACTTAAAAGCAGAATTTATATTAAGAAGAAAGAATCAGTGAATTCAAAGACAAGTAATTTGAAATTAGCCAGTTAGAAGAATAAAAAGAAAAAGAAGTGAAAAAAGCATATGATAGCAATGGAAAGTAATCAAGTGAAAAAACATATGCATCATGCGAATCCCAGAGTCCCATCACAGGAGAAGAGAGAAAAGTGCAGAAAGCTAATTAGAGAACAAGTGGAGGAGAGGGGCAAAGGAAAGAAAAAGAGAATCTTAAGCCGGCTCCACACTTGGCATGGAGCCCAACTCAGTTCTCAATCTCACAACTTGGGGATCATGACCTGAGCTAAAATCAAGAATTGGATGCTCAACTAACTAAGCCACCCAGGCTCCCTGAGAAAACACATTTCTGAAGAGCCAGTGACCAAAGGGGAAATCAAAAATATCTTGAGACACACTAAAAAGGAAACACAACATACAATAACTTGCAGTTTTCAGCAAAAGCAGTTCTAAGAGAGTAGTTTATACTGATAAATGCCTACATGAAAAAAAAGAGAGATTTAAAATAAAAAACCTAAATTTACACCTCAGGAAACAGGAAAAGAACAAAGCTCTAAATTACAGAATGAAGGAAATTATAAAGATTTGAGCAGGAGAAAGTGAAATACAGACTAGAAACACAATAGAAAAGATCAATGAAATTAAGAGCTGGTTTTTTGAAGGTGTTAAAAAAACCCTTTACAAACCCTTAGATAGACTCACAAAGATTCAAGAGAGAAGTAAAATATACGACAGAGACATTACAACTGATGCCACAGATATACATACAATCTTAAGAGACTACTAGGAACAATTATATCCCAGCAAGTTGGACAACCTAGAAGAAATGAATAAATTCCTATAAATACATAACTGACCATGGATGAATCATAAACAAATAGAAAGTCTGAACAGAAAAGTAGTGAGTAAGGATATTGAATAAGTAACCAAAAACCTCCCAGCAAAGACAAGCCCAGGACTGATGGCTTCATGTGTGAATTCCACAAAACATTTAAAGATTAACACCTATCCTTCAAACTCTTCTGAATATGAACTGGAGGTCATTTCACCAGGCCAGCACTACCCTGTTACCGAAGCCACACAAGGACACAAGAAAAGAAACTATAGGTAAATATCCCTGGTGAACACAGATGAGAAAATCTCAACACAATACTAGCAAACAGAATTCAGCAGCACATTAAAAGATCAGGTGGGATTATCCCTGATGTGGGCATGCCTCAACATATTCAAGTCAATCAACGTGATGACCACATTAACAGAATGAGGATGAAACCATATGATCATCTGGACAGATGCAGGGACAGCATTAGACAAAATTCAACATCCTTTCATAATAACAATCTCTCAACCATTAGGTATAGAAAAAAGGTACGTCAACACAATAAATGTGAGTCATACACAAGCCCCCAGCTAACATCACGTGTGATGGTAGAAATCCAACAGCTTTTCCTTGAAGATCAGGAATGAGACAGAGATGCCCACTCCCACACTATCATTCAGCAGAGAAGTAAGAGTCCTAGCCAGAGCAAATGGGCAATAAAAAGAAATAAAAGAGATCCAGGATTAATATGGCTGAGGAATAGGGTGACCCTAAACTTGCCTCCTCCCCTCCAACAGCTAGATAAATATCAAATAATTCTGGACACCCAAGCAATCAATAAGACTTAGAGAATAAAGCTGCACGTCCGCAAACAGAAGAAACAATTCATGGAAGGTATGAACTGCAGAGTCAATACAGGATAAAAGAGCTATGGGCACTATGGTGAGGAGGGAGACTTGATCACAGAAAGGTGAACTAGGAGTGAAGACAAAAAGAGTGAAAACACCCACAGGGGATTGCATAAGAAAATTGTTCTTCAAAACCAGTGATGGGGGAAAAGGAGAAGGTTCCAATACCAACAGTTTTTTATAAGCAGCAGAGTGCAGTCTGAAGTTTTAGAGCTCAATGTCTGGCCATGCTCTGGCGAGGAAACAGGATAGAGCCCCAAGAACAGACATCACAGTCTGAAGATCCCTGGGTCACATGGGGAGAAACAGTTCCTCTGCTTGTAGTGCATTTGGTAGATACGGTCTCTTTGCAGGCAAAAGACCCAGCAGGCACCACAGAGCTGCCCCATTTACCAGTACAGAAACAAAGGCCCCACTGAGGGTAGAAAAACCCTGGCGCCAGCTATGTGTTGGGATTTACCATAAACCTGAGCCATTTCCTGAGACAAGCAAGCCAGTACCAGCCACAGCATGGTGAGACCCTCCTCCAGATGATCAGCATGGTTCTGAGTACTGGGGGTGGGGGGTCTCTGAAGTTTGGGTTTTTAAAACACAGCTGAACCTAAGATAAAACCCAGGAGGGCAGTGTTACCTTGCAAGTGGCCAGCTCAAACACAGGGTGAAGGCAGGGAACTGACAGAAGCCAAGGACACATGAGGTGTGATTTATTGCACATCCGTGAGGGTGTGAACTTCCCAATCCAGAGACTAGAGAGCAGGGTAAAGCCATCTTCACCTCTAGCCCACCAGTACTGAGGGATCCCAGTGAGCCAAACAGCATCACCAAGTGGAGAACAGAACTGTTACATCATGCCCCACCCCCTGTGCATTCCAGGCACATCTCCACCAGGGCATTCTCCAGCTGAGAATCAGAGCAGCAGGCCCCTCCCCCAGAAAACCAGCACAAGTCCCTTGCATGTGCTAAGTCTACTGATCATGGAGTGCTACAAAGCTTCAACTGTAGCAGAAACTGGATCTAGCTCCATTTGGGTTATTTGCTTGTTTTCTTTCTGGTTTTGCTTTTGTTTCTTTTTTTTCTTGGATACAGAAAGAGCAAGTATTTATTTTCATTTTTTATTTTTTTATTTTTTTATTTTTTATGTCTTATCGTTTTTCTTTTTTCTATCAAGTTTTGCTTCACAAGCAGGTCTAAACAAACCTCAGATATAACTTCCTTTTTATTATGTGTTTATTTTTTTAATTTTTATTTTATTTTATTATTAATTTTTTCCCTCCAAAATTACAAGATTGAGGAATTCACCCCAAAAGAAAGAACAGGAGGAAATGACTGCCAGGGATTTAATCAATATAGATAATAAGTAAAATGTCTGAACTAGAATTTATTTATTTTTTTTTAACATTTTTTATTTATTTTTGGGACAGAGAGAGACAGAGCATGAACGGGGGAGGGGCAGAGAGAGAGGGAGACACAGAATCGGAAACAGGCTCCAGGCTCCGAGCCATCAGCCCAGAGCCTGACGCGGGGCTCGAACTCACGGACCGCGAGATCGTGACCTGGCTGAAGTCGGACGCTTAACCGACTGCGCCACCCAGGCGCCCCTGAACTAGAATTTAAAACAACAATTGTAAGAATTCTAGTGGGGTTTGAAAAAAAAAAAGCATAGAAGACTCTAAAGAATCCCTTACTGCACAGTCAAAAGAGCTAAAATCTATACAGCCCAAAATTTAAAATGCTATAACCAAGATGCAAACTTGAATGGTTGCCATAACAATGAGATTGGACAAAACAGAGAAATGAATTCATAATATAGAAGATAAAATTATGGAAAATAGTGAAGCTGAAAAGAAGAGGAAAACAAAGATAATGGCTCATGAAAGTAGATTTAGGGAACTCAGCAACTTATGAAAATGTAATAACATTCATATCATAGGAGTCCCAGAAGATGAAGAGAGAGAAAAGGTGACAGAAGGTTTATTGGAGCAAATTATAGCTGAAAACTTCCCAATCTGGGGAAAGACGCAGACATCAAAATCCAAGAAGCAGTGTGAACTCACATTAAATTCAACAAATCAAGTCATCACCAAGGCATATCATAGTTAAATTTACAAAATACACAGACAAGGAGAAAATCTTGAAAGTAGCAAAGGAGAAAAGTCTTTAACCTACAAGCAGAGACCCATCAGGTTCACAGCAGATCTGTACACAGAAACTTGGCAGGCCAGAAGGGAGTGTCATGATATATTCAATGTGCTGAATGAGGAAGATATGCAATCAAGAATACTTTATCCAATAAGACTGTCACTTAGAATAGAAGGAGAGATAAAGAGTTTCCCAAACAGGGCACCTGGGTAGCTTAGTCATTAAGCATCTGACACAGGTCATGATCTCAAGGTTCATGAGTTCAAGTCCCACATTGGGTGAGCTTGAGCCCCACTTGGGGTGAGGTTGAGCCCTGCTTTGGGTAAAAACAGGAGCCCTAATTCAAGTGAGCCCCGCTTCTTTCTCTCTCTCTCTCTCTCTCTCCCTGCCCCTTGCTCACTTGTGCCCTCTCTCTCTCTCAAAAAAAGTTTCCCAGACAAACAAAAACTGAGGAATTTGTGACCCTAAACCAGCCCTATAAGAAATTTTAAGAGGGACTCTTTGAGTGAATGAATAAAAGGCCAAGGAAAGAAAGACTAAAAAGGATCAGAGAACATCACCAGAAACACCAGATTTACAGGTAACACAAAAGCACTAAATTCATATCTTTCAATAATCACCCTGAATATAAATGGGCTAAATGCGCCAATAAAAATAAACATAGGGTACCATAAAGATTTTTTAAAAAGACCCATCTATATGCTGCTTACAAAAGACTCATATTAGACCTAATAGCACCTGCAGATTGAAAGTGAGGGGATAGAGAACCATCTTTCATGCTAATAAATGTCAAAAGAAAGCCAGAGTAGCCAAACTAGAGTTATATAAACTGACTTATATCAGACAAACTAGATTTTAAGACAAAAACTGTAACAAGGATTAAGAAGGCATTATATCATAATTAAGGGGGGGGGTCTATTCATCAAGAAGAGCTAACAATTGTAAATATTTATGCCCCAAACTTGGTAGACCAAAATATGTAAATCAATTACTAACAAACATGAAGAAACTCATTGATAATAATACAATAATGGTAGAGGACTTTAACACTCCACTTACAGTAATGGACAGATCATCTAAGCAGAAAATCAAAAAGGAAACAATGGCTTTGAATGACACACTTGGCTAGATGGACTTAACAGATGTATTCAGATCTGTATATATAGAATATATTCCACTCTAAAGCAGCAGAATACACATTCTTTTTGAGTGCACATGGCACATTCTCTAGAATAGATCACATACTGGGTCACAAATCAGCTCTCAACAAGTACAAAAAATCAGGATCATACCAAGCATATTTTCAGACCACACGCTATAAAATTTGAAGTTAACCTCAAGAAAAATTTGGAAAGACCACAGATACATGGAGGTTAAAAAACATCTTACTAAAGAATGAATGAGTTAACCAGGAAATTAAAGAAGAAATTTTAAAAGTACATGGAAGGAAATGAAAATGAAAACACAACACTCCAAAATCTTTGGGAAGCAGCAAAGGCAGTCCTAAGAGGAAAGTATATTGCAATACAGGCCTATCTCAAGAAGCAAGAAAGGTCTCAAATACACAACCTAACCTTACACCTAAAGAAGCTAGAAAAAGAACAGCAAATAAAGTCAAAAGCCAGCAGAAGAAGGGCATTAATAAAGACTAGAGCAGAAACAAACAATATAGAAACAAAACAAAGCAAAGCAAAAAAAAAAACAGTAGAACAGATCAATGAAACTAAGAGCTGGTTCTTCTTAAGAGGTGATAAACCACTAGCCATACTTATCAAAAATAAAAAGGATCCCAAAAATCACAAATTAAAGGGAAGAGACCACAACAAATACCTCAGAAATACAATCACAGGAGAATATTATGAGCAATTATATGCCAACAAATTGGGCAATCTGGAAGAAATGGATAAATACCTAGAAACATACAAACCACCAAAACTGAAACAGGAAGAAATAGAAAATTTGAACAGATCCATAACCAGTAAATAAATTGAATCACTAATCAAAAAAAATCTCCTAAAAAATAAAAGTCCTGGGGTGGTTGGGTAGCTCAGTCAGCTAAGAGTCCAGCTCTTAATTTTGGCTCAGATTATGATCTCATGGTTCGTGGGATCGAGCTGTGCATAGGGTTCTACACTGACAGTGTGGTGCCTTCTTAGGATTCTCTCTCTACCCCTACCCCAATCATGCTCGCTCTCTCTCTCTCTCTCTCTCTCTCAAAATAAATAAATAAACCTTTTTTTTAATCCAGAGTCAGATGTCTTCCCACAGGAATTCTACCAGACATTTAAAGAAGAGTCAATATCTATTCTTCTCAAACTGTTCCAAAAAATAAAAATGAAAAGAAAGCTTTCCATTCATTCAAACTCATTCTACAAAGCCAGAATTACCTTGATTTCAAAACCAGACAAAAACCCCACTAGAAAGGTGAATTGCACACCAATATCCCTGATAAAAATGGATGCAAAAATTCTCAAAAAGTTACCAGCAAATCAACCCCAACAGTAAATTAAAAGAATTATTCACCAAGATCAACTGGTATTTATTCCTGGGCTGCAGGGATGGTTCAATATTTGCAAATCAATCAACATGATATACCACATTCATAAGAGAAGGGATAAGAACCATATGATCCTGTCAATAGATGCAGAAAAAGCATTTGGCAAAATAAGCATCCTTTCTTGATAAAAACCCTCAACAAAGGAGAGATAGATAGAACATACCTCAACATCATAAAGGCCATATATGAAAGACCCACAGCTAATACCATCCTCAATGGGGAAATACTGAGCCTTTCATCTACGGTCAAGAACAAGACAAGGATGTCCACTCTCACCATTACTATCTAACATAGTACTGGGAGTCTTAACCTCAGCAATCAGACAACGGAAAGAAATAAAAGGCCTCCAAATCAACAAGGAAGAAGTTAAACTTTCACTATTTGCAGACAACATGATACTCCATGTCCAAAACCCAAAAGACTCCACCAAAAAATTTCTAGAACTAGTACATGAATTCAACAAAGTTGCAGGATTGAAAATCAATGTGAAGAAATCTGTTGTATTTCTATACATCAATAACAAAGCACAGAAAAAGAAATCAAGGAGGGGGAGAGGCCAAGATGGCAGAACAACATGGAATTTTTTGTGTGTGTCTCGCATCCATGAAATACAGCCAGATCGACACTAAACCATCCTGCGCACCTAGAAAACTGATTTGAGGATTAACACAACAATTTTCACAACCTAAACTATAGAACTCAGCAGGTACATGGCATGGAGAGGTGAATGGGGGAGAGAGAAGCCTCGGAGGGCAGGGAGCTGTTTTTGCATGCGAAGAGAGGATGGAGATGGGGGGGGGGGGAGAATACAGTAAAAACACCCCCCCAAAAGCAGCTGGAGAGAAAGTGGAAAGGTGAAAACAGCCGCAGGGACTGAACTAAAAAGGGATAAAAGAGAAAGGAGAAAGGAGAGGATTTAAATTCCATTAAGACTCTATAAAAAGGGGGAGTGCAGAGTCTGAAACTCTGCAGCTCTATACCTGGCAGTGCTCTGGTGGGAAGGGCGAATCTCCAAGAGCAGAGTGAAGTCCTGGGTTCTTCAGGCCACACGGGAGAGGCGGTTCCCCTGCTGGCAGGACATCTGGTAGAGGCTTTGTGGCCCCCCACAGGCAGGGATCCCAGTGGACCTGGGAGAACAACCACATTCACTGGTGCTGGAACAAGGTTGTTGGGGGTGAAGCCTGGTGCCCGATGTGTGTTGTCACTTCCATAATCCCTGAAACGCTGCTGCTACACTGTCTCACGAGCTTTTTCTGAGGCAGGCTGGCACCCGGCCGCAGTCTCTGGGCATCGGCAGCAGCACAGTCCTGGGAATGTTCCTGGGTACAGCTGGCACCTGGCCATTGCTCGGTGAGACCGTCCACAGAGGGGCAGAAAGGGTCAAAGCCACAGTCCCTCAGAAATAAGGGGTTGAGAAAAACAGCCACATCTGAGATAAAACTCAGGAGGGAGGTGCTGCCTGGGGCTTGGTCACGGACAGTGGACAAGTGGGGAGTGGACGGAAGCCGGAGACAAAGGATGGGTGCACGACTGCTGATCGGTGAGAACAGAGTTCCGATGCTAGAGACTTGGTAGCTGGGTGACGCCATTTTCACCACTCTGGCGTATGCACATACACACCTACCAGCACCACAACAATCCTCCGGTAAGCTAAGCAGCGCCATCTAGTGGAGAATGGAACAGTTACACTAAGTCTCCCACAATTGGGCCAACCTCACTCTTCAAGAACACAAGTCTTACCACCTGCTTAGTTTACAGACTATAAAGTGATTCATAGTTGACTTCTAGAAGAAAACAAAGTAATTCCAATCGTATTTCCATCTGTTCGCTGGTCCATCTATTCAATTTTCTTTTTTTCTCTCTTTTACGTTTTTCTTTTTCTTGAATACAGAAAGAGAAAAAAATCTATTTTTATTCTCACTTTTTATTAAAATATTTTTTAATTTTTTCAACTATATTTTTTACTTTTTTGTAAATTTTCTAATTCTATTTTACTTCCATCATTTCATTTTATTCTATTTCAGTGTATTCATTTTTCAAATTTTCAAGCTATTTCCCTTTTTTTTCCTTTCCCCTTTTTCCTCTATCAAGCCCCTTTCAACACCCAGACCAAAATACACCTAGGATCTAGCATCATTTATTTGATTTGTGTGTGTGTGTGTGTGTGTGTGTGTGTGTGTGTTGTTTTCAATTTTTTTATTTTAATTTTTTTACCTCATTAATTCCTTTTCTTCCTTCAAAATGACTAAAAGAAATACAAGCAAGATGTCTGAACCATAATTTAGAATCATGATAACAAAAATAATAGCTGGAGTCAAAAATAGATTAGAATCCCTCTCTGCAGAAATAAAAGAAGTAAAATCTAGTCAGGATGAAATAAAAAATGCCATAACTGAGGTGCAATCTCGAATGGATGCCACAGCAGCAAGGACGGATGAGGCAGAACAGAGAATCAGTAATATAGAGGACAAACTTATGGAGAATACTGAAGCAGAAAAAAAAGAGGGAGACTAAGGCAAAAGAGCACGATTTAAGAATTAGAGAAATCAGTGACTCATTAAAAAGGAGCAACATCAGAATCATAGGGGTCCCAGAAGAGGAAGAGAGAGAAATAAGGGTAGAAGGGTTATGTGAGCAAATCATAGCAAAAAACTTTCCTAACCTGGGTAAAGACACAGACATCAAAATCCAGGAAGCACAGAGTACCCCCATCAGATTCAACAAAAACTGACCATCAACAAGGCATATCATAATCAAATTCACAAAATACTCGGGCAAGGAGAGAATCATGAAACCAACAAGGGAAAAAAGTCCTTAACCTACAAGGGAAGACATATCAGGTTTCCAGCAGACCTATCCACAGAAACCTGGCAGGCCAGAAAGGAGTGGAAGGATATATTCAATGTGATAAATGGGAAGAATATGCAGCCAAGAATTCTTTATCCAGCAAGGCTGTCGTTCAAAACAGAAGGAGAGATTTAAAGTTTTCCAGACAAACAAAAATTAAAGGAGTTCGTGACCACTAAACCAGCCCTGCAAGAAATTTTAAAGGAGACTCTCTGAGGGGAGAAAAGACTAAATAAATAAATAAATAAATAAATAAATACCAAAAGCAACAAAGACTAGAAAGGACCAGAGAACCCCACCAGAAGCTCTAACTCTACAAGCAACATAATGGCAATAAATTCATATCTTTCAGTACCCACTCTAAATGTCAATGGACTAAATGCTCCAATCAAAAGACATAGGGTAACAGAATGGATAAGAAAACAAGGTCAATCTATATGCTGTTTACAAGAGACCCACTTTAGACCTAAAGACACCTCTAGATTGAACGTAAGTGGATGGAGAACCATCTATCATGCTAATGATAAGATGGAGTAGCCGGAGTAGCCATACTTATATCAGACAACCTAGACTTTAAAATAAAGACTGTAACAAAACACGAATGAAGTCATTATATCATAATTAAAGGGTCTATCCACCAAGACCTAACAATTGTAAACATTTGTGCTCCAAATGTGAGAACACCCAAATATATAAATCAATTAATCACAAACATAAAGAAACTCATTGATAACAATACCATAATAGTAGGGGACTTCAACACCCCACTTACAACAATGGACAGATCACCTAATCAGAAAATAAAGCAGGAAACAGTGGCTTTGAATGACACACTGGACCAGATGGACTTTACAGATATATTCAGAACATTTCATCCTAAAAGAGCAGAATATTCATTCTTCTCCAGTGCACATGGAATGTTCTCCAGAATAGACCACATACTGGGACACAAATCATCCCTCAACAAGTACAAAAAGATCGAGATCATATCATGCATATTTTCAGACCATAACACTGTGAAACTCGAAATCAACCACAAGAAAAAATTTGGAAAAGTAACAAATACTTGGAGACTAAAGAACATCCTACTAAGGAATGAATGGGCTAACCAAGAAGTTAAAGAAGAAATTAAAAAGTACATGGAAGCCAATGAAAATAACACCACAGCCCAAAACCTCTGGGATGCAGAAAAGGCGGTCATAACAGGAAAGTATATAGCAATCCAGGCATTCCTAAGTAGGAAGAAAGGTCTCAGATACACAACCCAACCTTACACCTTAAAGAGCTGGAAGAAAACAGCAAGCAAAACCCAAAACGAGCAGAAGACGGGAAATAATAAAGATTAGAGCAGAAATTAATGCTTTCGAAACAAACAAACAAACAAACAAACAAACAGTAGAACACATCAATGAAACCAGAAGCTGGTTCTTTGCAAGAATAAACAAAATTGATAAACCACTAGCCAGTTTGATCAAAAAGAAAAAGGAAAGGACCCAAATAAATGAAATCAAGAATTAAAGAGGACAGATCACAGCCAACACAGCAGAAATAAAAACAATAATAAGAGAATATTGTGAGCAATTATACGCCAATAAGATGGGCAATCTGGAAGAAATGGAAAAATTCCTAGAAACATATGAACTACCAAAACTGAAACAGGAAGAAATAGAAAATTTGAACAGACCCATAACCAGTAAAGAAATTGAATTAGTAATCAAAAATCTCCCCCCAAAAAAATCAAGACTCCAGGGCCAGATTGTTTTCCAGGGGAATTCTACCAAACATTTAAGGAAAAGTTAACACCTATTCTCTTGAAGCTGTTCCAAAAAATAGAAATGGAAGGAAAACTTCCAAACTCTTTCTATGAAGCCAGCGTTACCTTGATTCCAAAACCAGACAAAGACCCCACTAAAAAGGAGAACTAGAGACCAACATCCCTGATGAACGTGGATGCAAAAATCCTCATCAAGATATTAGAGAACCAGATCCAACAGTACATTTAAAAAATTATTCACCACAACCAAGTGGGATTTATACCTGGGATGCAGGGCTGGTTCAATATCCACAAAACAATCAAGGTGATTCATCACATCAATAAAAGAAAGGACAAGAACCACATGATACTCTCAATAGATGCAGAGAAAGCATTTGACAAAATACAGCATCCTTTCTTGATAAAAACCCTCAAGAAAGTAGGGATAGAAAGATCATACCTCAAGATCATAAAATCCATACATAAAAGATGCAATGCTAATATCATCCTCAATGGAGAGGAACTGAGAACTTTCCCCCTAAGGTCAGGAACATGACAGGTATATCCACTCTCACCACTGTTATTCAACATAGTATTGGAAGTCTTAGCCTAAGCAATCAGACAACAAAAAGAAATAAAAGGCATCCAAATCAGCCAGGAGGAAGTCAAACTTTCACTCTTTGCAGATGACATGATACTCTATATGGAAAACCCAAAAGATTCCACCAAAAAACTGCTAGAATTGGTTCATGAATTCAGCAAAGTGGCAAGATATAAAATCAGAAATCGGTTGCTTACCTATACACCAGCAATGAATCAACAGAAAGGGAAATCAAAGAATCAATCCCATTTATAATTGCACCAAAAAGCATAGAATACCTAGGAATAAATCTCACCAAAGAGGTCAAAAATCTACACACTGAAAACTATAGAAACCTTATGAAAGAAATTGAAGAAGACACACAAAGAAAGGAAAAATATTCCATGCTCCTGGATAGGAAGAACAAATATTATTAAAATGTCACTACTACCCAAAGCAATCTACATATTCAATGCAATCCCTATCAAAATAACACCAGCATTCTTCACAGAGCTAGAACAAACAATCCTAA
Source organism: Neofelis nebulosa (assembly GCF_028018385.1). Taxonomy (NCBI): domain Eukaryota; kingdom Metazoa; phylum Chordata; class Mammalia; order Carnivora; family Felidae; genus Neofelis; species Neofelis nebulosa. The sequence goes on along the minus strand of NC_080794.1, from coordinate 92,527,582 downwards.
AATTTGTATGTAACCAGAAAAGATCCCAAATAGCCAAAGCAATCCTGAAAAAGAAAACCAAAGCAGGAGGCATCACAATCCCAGACTTCAAACTGTATTACAAAGCTGTAATCATCAAGACTGTATGGTACTGCCACAAGAACAGATACTCAGATCAATGGAACAAAATAGAGAACCCAGAAATGGACCCACAAACGTATGGCCAACTAATCTTTGACAAAGCAGGAAAGAATATCCAGTGGGATCAAGACAGTCTCTTCAACAAGTGGTGCTGGGAAAACTGGACAGCGACATGCAGAATGAACCTGGACCACTTTCTTACACCATACACAAAAACAAACTCAAAATGGATGAAAGACCTAAATTTAAGACAGGAAGCCATCAGAATCCTTCAGGAGAAAGCAGGCAAAAACCTCTTTGATCTTGGCCACAGCAACTTCTTACTCAACATGTCTCCAGAGGGAAGGGACACCAAAGCAAAAATGAACTACTAGGACTTCATCAAAATAAAAAGCTTCTGCACAGCAAGGGAAACAATCAGCAAAACTAAAAGGCAGCTGACGGAATGGGAGAAGATATTTGCAAACGATATATCAGATAAAGGGTTAGTATCCAAAGTCTATAAAGAACTTATCAAACTCAACACCCAAAAACAAATAATCCAATGAAGAAGTGGGCAGAAGACATGAATAGACACTTCTCCAAAGAAGACATCCAGATGGCCAACTGACACATGAAAATATGTTCAACATCATTCATCATCAGGGAAATACAAATCAAAACCACAAGGAGATACCACCTCACACCTGTCAGAATGGCTCACATTAACAACTCAGGCAACAACACATGTTGGCGAGGATGTGGAGAAAAAGGATCTCTTTTGCACTGCTGGTGGGAATGCAAACTGGTGTAGCCACTCTGGAAAACAGTATGGAGGTTACTCAAAAAATGAAAATAGAACTACCCTACAACCCAGCAATTGCACGACTAGGTATTTATCCAAGGGATAGAGGTAGGCTGTTTCAAAGGAGCACATGCACCCCCATGTTGATAGCAGCACTATCAACAATAGCCAAAGTATGGAAAGAGCCCAAATGTCCATCGATGGATGAATGGATAAAGAAGATGTGGTATATATATACAATGGAGTATTACTCGGCAATCAAAAAGAATGAAATCTTGCTATTTGCAGCCACATGGATGGAACTAGAGGGTATTATGCTAAGTGAAATTAGTCAGAGAAAGAGAAATATCATATGACTTCACTCATATGAGGACTTTAAGACACAGAACGGATGAACACAAGGGAAGGGAAGCAAAAATAATATAAAAACAGGGAGGGGGCAAAACATAAGAGACTCTTAAATATGGAGAACAAACAGAGGGTTTCTGGAGGGGCTGTGGGAGGGGGGATGGTCTAAATGGGTAAGGGGCCTTAAGTAATCTACCCCTCAAGTCATTGTTGCACTATATCCTAACTAACTTGGATGTAAATTTTAATAATTTAATTCAATTCAATTTAATTTAAAAATAAGAAAATAAAATACATCTTGGGAAAAAAAGGAATCAAGGAATCATTCCCATTTGCAGTTGCACCAGAACAATAAGATACTTAGGAATAAAACTAATTAAAGAGGTAAAAGATCTGTACCATGAAAACTATAGAAAACTTATGAAAGAAATTGAAGAGAACACAAAGAAATGGAAAAATATTCCATGTTCATGGATTAGAGAAACAAATATTGTTAAAATGTCTACACAAAACAATCTACACTTTTAATGCAATCCCTATCAAAATAACACCAGTATTTTTCACAGAGCTAGAACAAACAATCTTAAAATTTGTATGGAACCCCAAAAGGCCCCCAAGAGCCAAAGCAATCCTAAAAAAGAAAACTGGAGGCATCATGATTCCAGATTTCAAGCTATATTAAAAAGCTTTGGTCATCAAGACAGTATGGTACTGTCACAAAAACAGACACATAGATCAATGGAACAGAAAAGAAAACCCAGAAATGGACCCACAACTCTATGGTCAACTAATCTTCGATGAAGCAGGAAAGAATATCCAACTGAAAAAAAAGACAGTCTCTTCAACAAATGGTGTTGGGAAAACTGGACAACAATGTGTAGAAGAATGAAACTTGACCACTTTCTTATACCATGCACAAAAATAAATTCAAAATGGATGAAAGACCTAAATGTGAGACAGGAAACCATTAAAATCTTTTTTTAATGTTTATTTAGTTTTGAGAGACAGAGAGAGACAGAACCTGAGCGGGGGAGGGGCAGAGAGAAAGGGAGACACAGAATCAGAAGCAGGCTCCAGGCTCTGAGCTGTCAGCACAGAGCCCAATGCGGGGATCGAACCCACGAACCACAACATCATAACCTGGGCCAAAGTTGGAGCTTAACCAACCGAGCCACCCAGGCGCCCCTAGGAAACCATTAAAATCTTAGAGGAGAACACAGGCAGCAATCTATTTGACCACAGCCATAGCAACTTCTTACTAGACACATCACTGAAGGCAAGGGAAACAGAAGCAAACGTTAACTTTTGGGACTTCATCAAGATTAAAAGCTTCTGAACAGTGAAGGAAACAATCGATAAAACTAAAAGGCAACTGAAAGAATGGGAAAAGATATTTGGAAATGACATATCAGATAAAGGGTTAGTATCCAAAATGTATAAAGAACTTTTCAACCTCAACACGCCCCGCCAACAAAAATAACCCATTGAAGAAATAGGTAGAATACATGAATAGACACTTTTCCAAAAAAGACCTCCATATGGCTAACGGACACATGAAAAGATTCTCAACATCGTTCATCATCAGAGAAATACAAATCAAAATCACAATGAGATACCACTTCACACCTGTCATAACAGCTAAATTAACAACTCAGGAAACAACAGGTGTGGGCAAAGATGTGGAGAAAGGGGAAACCCTCTTCCACTGTTAGTGGGAATGCAAACTGGTGCAGCCACTCTGGAAAACAGTATGGCGGTTCCTGAAAAAAAATAAAAATAGAACTATCCTATGATCCAGGAATTGCACTACCAGGTATCTATCCACATGATACAAAAATGTTGATTTGAAAGGGTACATATGTTCCAATGTTTTTAGCAGTGCTACCAGAAATTGCCAAATTAAGGAAAGAGCTTAAATGTCCATTGACTGATGAATGGATAAAGAAGATGTGATATATATACACACAGTGGAATATTACTCATCCATCAAAAAGAATGAAATCTTGCCATTTGCTACAAATCTTGCCATTTGTATCATGCTAAGCAAAATAAGTCATTCAGAGAAAGACAAATTTCATATGATTTCACTCATATGTGGAGTTTGGGAAACAAAACAGATTAACATATTGAGGGGGGGAGAAAAAGGGGAACCATAAGAGACATTGAACAATAGAGAACAAATTGAGGGTTGATGGAAGGAAGTGGGTGAGGGGATGGGCTAAATGGGTGATGGGCATTAAGGAAGGCATTTGTTGGGATGAGCACTGGGTGTTGTATTTAAGTGATAAATCACTGAGTTCTACTACTGAAACCCATATTGCACTGCATGTTAACTAAAATTTAAATAAATTTTAAAGAGACAAAAACAAAATAAAAATAAAAATTTGGAAAAAATAGAGAAATAATAAATAAGTCAAAAAAAGAGATAAAAGCCATCCAAATTGGAAAGAAGGAAGTAACTTGCCTGCAGATAACATGACCTTGTATATAGAGAATACTGAACATTGCCAGAAACATCTCCTGACATTTGCAATAACATGGATGAGCCTAGAGAACATAATGTTCAGTGAAATCCACCACACAAAAATGATCATCAGTGTATGGTATTCTTTCTATGTGGAATCTGAAAAAAGGTGATCACATAGAAACAGAGAGTAGAATAATGCCTGCCAGGAGCCAAGGGTGTGGGGAATAGAGAGATTCTGAACAAAGGTTCAAGCCTTCAGTTACAAGATGAGTGGGTTTGAGGAGTGAGCGTGCCGCATGGTGAAATACACCGTACTGTATACCTGACATTTGCTACAACCATACATATTAAGCTTTCTCAACAACAACAAAAAAGTAACTCTGCAAGATGATGGATATGTTATTTAACTTGGTTGTGGCAATCACTTCACAATGTACACATCTATCAAATCATCATATTGTATATTTCAAAAAAAAACTTATGCTGTTAACACAAAGTACATACAACTTTCATTTGTCATCCATACCTAAATAAAACTACGGGAAACATCCCAAGTGACAGGCTGACCCTTTCTCTGAAACCAAGCAGTTGAGGGTTAAGGTGAACACGAGATGAGACTCAAGCTGACAAGTGCCCTGACCTTGAACTGAAAATGTCCAGTGCAGATCAGCAGTTTGGACAAGTCTAAGAAGACCTGGTGACCAGCCAGTCACTGCTTCCACATACTGTCCTGGAGTCAATGTCCCAGAGGCATGAAAAGCTACCAGCTGTAAGACGTACCCTTTCCAGGAACAAGGCAGCCTGACACCACTGGCCTGGGTTAGTGTGGTTTCCCCAGGGCAACTATCCATTCTGCCAGGTTTGTGGAGTAAGGAGACGAGTGCTGCCTGACTGGATGGCATCTGCACTAGCTCTGTGTGTGAAGCAGGGGGCACAGAAAGCTGAGGACAATGTCCAGTGGCCACTGATAACTGGCCATTAGCTACTCCAAGGTTCTGGGACCTGGTAATGTCCAGCAACAGCTCTAGGCCAATGGGAGTTGACCTTGATTTTTCTTTTTTTTTTTTTTTTAAATTTTTTTTTTTTCAACATTTTTTATTTATTTTTGGGACAGAGAGAGACAGAGCATGAACGGGGGAGGGGCAGAGAGAGAGGGAGACACAGAATCGGAAACAGGCTCCAGGCTCCGAGCCATCAGCCCAGAGCCTGACGCGGGGCTCGAACTCACGGACCGCGAGATCGTGACCTGGCTGAAGTCGGACGCTTAACCGACTGCGCCACCCAGGCGCCCCCCTTGATTTTTCTTTTTGAGAGAGAGATGGGGGGGGTGGGACAGAGAGAGAGAGAGAGAGAGAGAGAGAGAGAATCTTAAGCAGACTTGACACTCAGCACAGAGCCTGACAAGGGGCTCAATTTCATGATCCTGAGATCATGACCTGAGCCAAAATCAAGAGTCAGTCACTTAGCCATCTGAGCCACCCAGGCTTCCCAATATTTGCACACTTCTATCTGGGAAGAAAGGACAAGGTCTGCCCGAGGCAGAAATGGTGGGTCAGTGTGTTCATTGGCTCAATACCATGACAGTCTCACTGCCTGGCATGCCCATTGGCTCCTCCTGATGCCCATTGGGCAGCCAGCCCCTGGTTACTGCTGAGCACCAGCCCCTGTTTGAGTCTGGACCACACCATCAGGTGCCAAGAATATGTTCTGTTCTTACTTGGTGGTGATTAGATGGGTCCCCCAGGTGCTGGTCAGCTTCTCCAGAGAGTCCTGAATCCATGCGTGAGCAGGTTCTGTGCTAATTGGTCCCTCAGGGTGCACCAAGCACTACCTGTGAGCCGTGTCTACCTACTCCAGATGGTACAGGGCTTCTCCAGCCCTGGTTACAAATCTCCAACTGACCCTGCTCTTGGCTGCAAGTGTCACTCACTGTAGTTTTTCTTTTTAAAACCAACTCTATTTCCTAATAATTTCTGATTCTCTAAAGATTTTTCCTTGGGACCAAGAAGGAAGTTTCTTGAGAGGATACCAGGGATTCCAGAAGCCTTTTTTCATATTTTTGTAAGCACCTACTATCATTGAATGTTGATTCTGTGTATCGTGTATGTTTTAAATATAAACAGCGCTTTGATCATGTGGACAATTACATTTTACTCTGTGACTAAGAATCATGATATCCCTTTGGCTGTTATGTTTGAGGATGATAATTCTCTAATCATATTTTTAAAAAGTAAACAGAACAACATGGAGAGTATGTAGTATAAGATCCACCTCTCTCCCTCTCTCTCTCCCTCTCTTTCTCTCTCTCTCTCTCTCTCTCTCTCTCTCTCTCTCTCTCTCTCGGTCTCTCCCTCTAACACTCTCTCTCTCCCTCTCTCCTCTCTCCCCTCTTTCTAACACTCTCTCCCTTTCTCTCTCCCCCATCTCTCATCTTTCTCTTTTTTAAAGTATCAGATTTTTGGTTGAAATGTGTCAACATTTTCCACACCAGTGGGCACATTCCAGTGGGTGATCTGATTCCTCATTCTCAGACCACCCCTCATAACAACATGTCCTTGTAATGTTTAGTGAAAGCCAACACCCCAACAGCAATGCCAGCAACTAGGTTGCCAAGCCCCTGACTTTATGCGGATGTCTGAAACTCTTCTTTTCTCATTAAAGGGCTATGATCTAAGCAGTGAAACATTTCCAAGATGCACTGTTTTGAAATCAACACAGTGGCCCCACAGGACACAATAATCTAGAAGGAGTCATGCCACCCCCACTTACAGAAGCTGCATGGATGAACCTGGGTCTGTGCTATCCAAGGTTTATCTTGGGGGAACTTTTGATTCAGCTGAAGAGTTTGGTGGTGATTTGTCTTTGATCGGGGGGGTGCTGTTGTGGGCCATTCTGCACCCTAAAGACAGGCCTGCCCCTCACGCCCAGTGCATGTGTGTGAGGACCCTGGGTCCCTCTCAGCCAGTGCTGCCTGGGTGTGGTCAGTCTGGGAAGAAGACAGTGGACTTCAGAAGCATTTCTCACTTCTCCCCCTCCCTCCCACCCCTTCTCTGTCCCCAGACCCTGTCTGAGTGGGTGAGTGGGCTGTAAACACAATCAGGTCCCCCAGTTCTCCATAAGCCCCCCAACACCATGCATGCTCAGTGCTCTGTGTGGTGGGGAGACCAGCCCTTGCCGACCAGGGCCCCAGGTCCAGTGATCTTGTGAGTGGGGTCTCAGTCCTGCACCAGGGAGGGGAGGGGTGAGGACTGGGACTTCTCTGCACATTAGGGGCAACTGCTTCTTCTGTGATGTCCCTGCCCCCCCAAAGTTTTCCAGGACACAAATCTCCATTTTTATTACCAAAATAGTATTTGAAGTTCTCTTTCAAAGCGGGTCACACACATATTTGCGGGATGCTCAGAACAAGTTGAAACAGTGAGAACGTCTTTCCTTCACAGCAGGGTCAGAGCCTCACCCCCAGTGGCTGTGATGAACCAGACATTGGTCACCGAGTTCCTCATTCTGGGATTCTCAGAAACACCTCAGCTGCAAATGCTCCTCTTTCCTGTCTTCCTCCTCCTCTACATGGTGGCTCTCTCTGGAAACCTGCTCATCATGGTGGCCATTGGCTCCTGCCCTGCCTTGCACACCCCCATGTACTTCTTCCTGGTAAACCTGGCCGTGGTGGACATCCTCTGCACCTCCACGATCCTGCCCAAGCTGCTGGGCAGCATGGTGGCTGACAGGACCATCTCCTACGGGGGTTGCATAGTGCAGCTTTTCTCCTTCACGTGGTCTCTGGGAGCTGAGCTGCTGCTGTTTTCCGCCATGGCCTATGACCGCTACGTGGCCATCTGCTGGCCCCTGCGCTACAGCACCCTCATGGACTCCCGGGTTTGCAGGCTCTTGGCCGTGGCCGTGTGGACCATCAGCCTGGCCAACACTAGTGTGAACACCGGCCTCCTGCTGCACCTGCCCTTCTGCCATTCCAACGTGGTCGAACACTTCTTCTGCGAGATCCCCCCTCTGCTGAAGCTCGCCTGTGCCCCGACACGCCTGAACGAGGCCATGGCCTTCACTGCAGACGTGATCCTGGCCTTGGGGAACTTCTCTGTGATCATGCTCTCCTACAGCTGCATCATCACCAGCATCCTGCGCATCCGCTCGGCCTCAGGCAAGCGACGGGCCTTCTCCACCTGCTCCTCCCACCTCCTGGTGGTCTCCCTGTACTACTGCACTGTCATCTACACCTACATCCGCCCAGCATCCAGATACTCGTTGCACAAGGACAAGGTGGTGTCTGTGATCTACACTTCGGTGGCGCCTTCCCTGAACCCCCTTATCTACTCCCTGAGGAACACGGAGGTCAAAGCTGCCCTCCGGAGGCTGTTCTCCTGAGCTAAGGTCTGTGTGCCCAATGCCCAGGCCCCGCCACCTCCCCCGAAGGGTTTGGCAACAGGCAGTGATCCAGGGTGCAGCTTTCCCTAAAGTGAGATGTGTCCTAGTGTCCGGGAGCCCCCATCCTGCTCCCTGAACGCACATCTCAATGTGCTGTGCAGCATCCATGGGGCCCAGCTGTGACACCACTGCACCCTGGGGCCCCAGGAAGCCCCTTATCTTCCCAGATGCTGGGTGTCCTGCCCTGTAGGGTCAAGGAGACCTGTGTGGCAGCTCTGTGGACTGAAAGGCACTAAATAGATTAAAGAAGTCATCAGTGTGGACATGGCCCTGTCCCCAGCCCTGGCTACCAATTTTCTCTCCAACATGCCTGTGCTCAAGACAGGGGCTCAAGGCACAGGCTTTAAGTGGGGCCCGTGGCCGCCCCACCCCCACCCCCACACTCTCAAGGCTGTCTCGAGGCAGAGCCAGTGAGGGTGGCAGCTTGGAGGAGGATTTGTTTTTAGGAGAAGAGGTTCTGCCTGGAAACAGAGTCTCCAAGAGTTGTCTTTAAAAAAATGTTAGCACTTTTTAGAGTGATATTCTGACAAGGCTTTTTCAAGTCTGGAATATGGAGATGGTCATCAGTGTGGGAGGTGAACCAGGGTGGCTGTGCCCTGCCCTCTTCCGTCACAAACCAGGAACCTGTCGACCCTGGACCCGAGGAGGTTTGGGTTCCAGAGAATTTGGGCACCAGGGGAGGCCTGATGGAAGCGAAGCTCCTCGTGGCCCAAACACCCCATTCCCCCTTGAGATCTAACTGTGCAGGGCTGGGACGGGGTGCAAGAACATGTGTAGTTTGGAAGCTCATGGACAGAAATGGTCCTTTGATGGAACAGGGCTGTGACCCCCACATGCTCTGTCACCATGTTTCCAGGCCCGCCCTCCTCCACGTCGCCTTGTCTATCTCCGTCTACAGACTTTAAACTCTTTGAGGACAAGGACAATGTCCTGTTCACCTTCTTACTCCTGCACCAGGGCTGTTTGTCTAAATCAATTCACTTGCAAGCATTGTGCACCAGGCACATGGCAGGAACCCAGTAAATACCAGCTGACAGAATGGACCAATCATCCAGGGATGATTTCTACCAATTAGAAGTAGTTTTGGAAAGGCTGCACAGAAGCATGTTTGTGACATGGTTAGTCAGGGGGACAGTGACCATTCTCTTTATTTTTCCTTAATTGGAAATAAACTTCACGTTTATGAGGTTTACAGAACCTGTGGAACCTGGGCAGAGCTATCAGGATGGCGGCCAGGGGCAGAGTTTGCAACACAGTCCTGGAGCCTCCAAGCTTTGCACAGCACACAGGAGGGTGGCTGGTCAGCACAGCTATGTTGGGACTGGCTGCAGCTACAGAGGTGACTTAGCCTGCCTTGCTGCTCGGACCACAGTGGGAGACGGTTGCCAGAAATGCTCCCAGGGATAAACTCTGGGGCCAGAACTCTGCAGGAGAGGCGCCAGTTCCCACCCTCGGGTTGAGGGAGGCATTCTGCAGAGGGGAGGGTCTGAAGCCACCATGGAGGACCCCAGGCCCAGGGACCCCCAGCATGACTCACACCCTTAACTCGTATCTGCTCCTAGGTTTTCTGTTGCTCTGTGTGGTAGGGATTCTCTGAAAAAGATCCATGGGGTTTCTTATCTTTCCAAATGTGTATTTCATGCTAATAAAATTGGAAAACAAAGACATTTAAAAGGAGAAAGTAAAAAAGCAAAGCCTTTTAATTTCATCCAAAGGCTGGTGTGAACAATTTTTTGTTTGTCTATGTTTGCACATATACACAGACTTTAATAAATATAGAATAACTTTATACTTATTATTTTATAAACTGTTCCTTTCAGTTTAAAAAACACTGTGTAATCCTTTCCTTCTCATTCCAGGTTCTCCCAAATTAGTTCACATTGGAAGTGTTCACTTTAGTTACCAGCGTGTATACACAGGTTCAGAGGCTCACCGGTGCCTCAGACACATGTGCTAGAAATGTTGGCCTTCTCCCTCTTCTCAAGCCCCTGTGTTCAAATAATCAGCAAGTCTTTTGTTCTTTTCTTACTTCAGAATAAAATGTATGCATATTTAAGGATTTTTGGAAAAATTTGAATTAAAAAGGATACAGTGGGCTGTTTCTAGACTGTCAGTAGCCCTCACATAGATACCAATTACAATCTCCTGAATAAATATTTTTTAAATGTCACAACTCTTTCTAGCACCTGAGAGTGACCTAAACCAGGAAAATCTGGGTAGGAATAAACCTCGAACGAATGGAGTCACTGTAAAGATCTCCTGTATCTAAGCTCAACTGCTAATGAATTCAGAGCACTTATGACTCATCACCGGGCCATAGACCTGTTGGTCCAAGGTCTCAGAGGACAGAGATTGTGGCTGCCAGGCAGATGGAAATTGAGGATAAATGTCTCAGAAAAAGTCAAGAGCTTCTGGGGGTGGGGAAAGGTCTTCCAGCCATTGGCTGATACTTGAACTGTGCATGAAAAGGGGGCCCTGAAAGGAGACAATATCTGGCAGGCTCTAGTGGCTGATACATGAGCTACTTCTCATCATGGGACAGATGGAGTTTGAAATTCAAGTCCTCCCACATTAGAGGGGCTTGGTAAACACCTCAACATCTCCATTAAAACCCAAGAAGGGCCACACCTAAGGAATAAAGACTATGTCACAGGACCAAAAGTTTACCTTAAGACTAAGATCACTCAAATACAAATCAAAACCATAATGATGTGTCACTTCACACCTGTCAGAATGGCTCACATCAAAAAGACAAGAGATAATATGTGTTAGCAGGAATGTGGATAAAAAGGAACTCTCTTGCACTATTGGTGAGGATGCAAACTGGTGCAGCCAGTGTGGAAAACACCCCGGAGGTTCCTCAAAAATTAACATACAACTACCTCATCATGCAACAGCTGTACTTCTGGGTACATATCCAAAGGGATTGAATCAGAATCTTGTAGAGACACCCGCACTCCCGTGTCCATCACAACATTGCTCATAATAGGCAAGATGTAGAAACAACCTAAACATCTGTTGGTGGATGAATGGATAAATATATGGCTCATATACAGTAGAATACTATTCACCCATGAGAAAGAAGGAGATCTGCCATTTATAAAACTTGTATGTACCTTGAGGACATTGTGCCAATTGCGGTATGTGGACAGAGAAAGATACATACTGTATGATATCTCTTATGTGTGGAATCTAAAAAAAAAAAAAAAAACACAAGAGAAACAGACTGTAAGGTGAGGATTAGCAGGGGCTAGAGGGTGTGGGGTAGGAAATTGGAGAGATATTGGTCAAAGGGTACAAACTTCCAGTTATAAGATTAACAAGTTCTGGGGATCTAATGTACATAATGGTTATTATAGCTAATAATACTATTTACATACTTGAATGTTACTAAGAGAGTAGATCTTAAATGTTCTTACCACAAAAAAGAAATGGTAATTATTTGACATGATGGAGGTATTAGCTAATGCTCTGGTGGTAATATTTTACAATACACAAACTTTTCAATATACAAACGTATAAAATCAAGAGGCTGTACACCTTAACTTATAAATGTTTTATGTCAATTATATCTCAATAAATCCAGAAAAAATAAATTTAAAATAATGAGGGAAAAACTGAAGTCAAAACCAAAACAGAACTATCCTGACAAAATAAAAAGTAACCTCTAACAAACAAAACTAAGCCTCCATAAGATCCCCCAGTAATTTAACTCCACTAGAAGAAAAAGTCATCAGTCTTCACATGAAGGTAACATAATCAGAGTCTTTGTGAAGTTTCATTTACAAGGTCTAGTAGTCCAATATTACACATACAATAAAGAAGGCGTGCAGTTGATACAATTAGACCTTGTGATGACCCAGATGTTGGATTTATCAGACAATTACTCTAAAGTAGCTATTTCCTATGTCATGGTTGCTTCAAAGATTTTCTCCCTTCCTCTCTCTCCTTTTTCTCCTTCTATTCTTACCATTAAACGTGTGTTTCACCTTCTGCACTTGCCCCACAGCCTGAGGATAGTCTGCTTTTTTGTTTCAGTCTTTTTCCTCTCTGCTTTGCAATTGTTGAAAATTCCACTGATTTATCCTATAGCTCAGATATTGTTTTTTCCACCATGTCCAGTCTACTAGTGTGCCCATAAAAGACATTCTTCATTTCTGTTATAGTGATTTGTATATCTAGAATTTCACTTTTGTTCTTTCTTGGGATTCTACCTCTCTGCTTACATTGCCCACCTATTAATTAGAATTGTTTTAAATTCTTGGTCTGATCATTCCAACATCCCTGTCATGTCTGGTTCTGATGTTTGTTCTGTGTCTTCAATTTGTATTTTTTGTCTTTTGATATTCCAGTAATCCCTTTTTCAGAGGCAGCTATGATAGAACGGGTGAAGGGACTAGTGTAAGTAGGTCTTAAGAATGTGGTCATGATGCGGAGGCAGGAAAAGCCTTCTGCAGTCCTACGATCAGGTCTCAGTCTCTTAGTGAGTCTCTGCCAAGGGTATAGGCCATAAAAGTCTCCAGCTCCTGTCTGGCTTCGGTGTCCATGGCATTCCATTTCTATGCACCTCGGTTTTCAATTTCCATCCCATACAGTCAATTCCCTTAGCATGCACTGAGTCTCCAGACAGCATCAGGCCCCATTCTGAGGGGCCAGGATTGAGTGTGAGGGAACTAGCAGCTGGACCTGGTGGGGCCTCTGTTAAGAGGGTCACCCAGGAGCACGTGAGCATGCTTGTGGCTCAGTGATACGTGAAGTGTGTGTTCCTCTGAGAAATCAGGTACAACTGTGGTGTCTTAGCCTTTCTAGTCTTCAATAAAATATATTAAATGAGATTTAAAAAAACAGCAATAAAACAGCAATAATGTAGAAATTCAACCTAAAAATGCCATCTTCAAGCCAGTGACCTTCACCTAGGAGGGGGAGGGGGAGGCCCTAGGGGCAGTGAGGTCTAAGATGGGGGAGGGTCAGAGCATTTGGGGGCAACGTGGTTTACAGGCCGAGAAGCTGAGCAGGGTGTTTTCCGTCAGGAGCGTCAGAGCAAACTCAACAACAGCACCAGCAATCGCGTGTTCCTCCCCACGTCAAACATCATGCTTCTACGAGATAACCCATATTTCCCCAACTTCCCTTGAGCTTGTATGAGTACGTATTGTGTCTTCAGGTCCTTTACCAGATGGTACTCATCTTCCATTCACGGCCCCACCACCACTGACCTCAGACGTGCACTGCTGTCTGATCAGCACCACACTCTGAAGGAGGATGATTAGACACTCTGTGCAGAGCCCCCACCTCAGGGATTTTACTGTCCAGGGCAGGGGGCTGCCTTTACACAAACAAAAAAAATAAAATAAAAAAAAAATAAAAAACAAGAAAAGTGATGTCCTTGCAGCTCTGTAAGTGTTTGATATAAAATACCTAGATTCCAGGGGCACCCGTCAGGGACTCTAACCTGTCATGTAGGGCTATGGGTGGGGAAGTGCGATGTCAGAGGCAAGTGGCCTGGGGCACCTGGGGGGCTCAGTCGGTTAGGCGTCCGACTTTGGCTCTGGTCATGATCTCACGGTTCGTGGGTTCGAGCCCCGCATCAGGCTCTGTGTTGACAGCTCGGAGCCTGGAGCCTGCTTCGGATTCTGTGTCTCCCTCTCTCTCTGCCCCTCCCCTGCTCTCTCTCTCTCTCTCTCTCTCTGTCTCTCAAAAATAAATAACATTAAAATTTAAAAAAAAAAAAAAAAAAAGAAAGCAAAGGGCCAGAAAAAAATATTCTTGGCAAAGCAAGAAGGGTAGGCTTCAAGGAGGCGGTTGAGATGAGAGGCCCTCACAGAAGCAGGGCATGTGACAGGAGACTGCAAGAGGGCCAGCTGGGAGTGAGCTGCATGTGTCTGAGACCAGCCAGCCAGAGCACAGTGACAGGAGACAGGGGACAAGAGTAGATGGGGAAGAGTCGGAGGACCTTCCAGGAGACACTTCCGTGCAGCCAAGGGCATGCGAGAACAAGGTGAAGGATGTCTGCAGAGAGTGAATGTTCGCGCAAGATGACCCTTCAAACCTTGAGCTGTGAGGGGACGTGACTTGCGGGCAAGATTGTTCTGCCTTTTTGCTTCTTTGATTTAATATGTGACCAGTGAGGGAAGGAGGCAGCCAGGAGGGAAAGTTCACTACGCAGGAGAGAGGGCAGAGCAGAGGAGGAGGCCTCTGAGGGGTGGGAGGGGAGACACCTAATGCAGAGCAGGGCCCAGGCCAGGACGGTGGAGAAGCCGAGGTCAGAGGGTGAGCAACTCTGCCAGACACCTGGTGGGCAGGGCCCAGCACAAGGGGCAGGCTGAGTGGGCCCCTAAGCCCCTGTGTGTACGTCCCAGCAGAGTGGTGGCTGCCGGAAGCCTGGGTTGAAATGCAGTGGGGACTGGGCACACCCTCTGTCTCCCCAAAGCTTGTGCTCTTACCACTCTACACTCTCACCTCCCAAACCATGTGCCCACCACTTCTCAAACACTGAGTCAGAACCGGTGGCAAGCCTCCACTGCGTCTCCAAATTAATCTTTATAACAGCTCTTCGAGGTAAGTTTATCCACACTCTATGAATGAAAAACTTCAGGCACCCATCCGCTAAGTCACTTGCCATGGTTTCTCCCTCCTGTCCACTCTCGTCAAGCTCCCCGGCATCTGTTTTGTCTCTGGCGTGAAGGCAGAAAGCTCCCACTGCTGTGCAGTCTCCCCAGACCGCAGTGGAGGGGGTGATGAGAACAGCGCTTCTCTGTTCGCTTCTCAAGGACCCGTGTGCCAACTGCACAGCCGTCCTGGCTCCTCCTCTCCCACCACACCCGGGGCACCTGCCAACCTCCTCAAACGTCTCGAGACGTGGCCCAGCTCCACTGCCTCTACAATTTCTTCCTTGATTCTTACAAAACTGTTCACTTGTTGCCTTCCCTACAGCCCGGCCTCGATCTACTTCCCACGCTGGCCTCGGGAGGGTCTTCCGCAAAGCCACAGGCCGCCATGCCCTTGCTGCAATTCTCATCCCTCTCGTGAGGCCCTGAGCTCCTTGCTCAGGCCCTTAGCTCCCCGTGGATGGAAAGAGGGAGGCAGGAGGAAGGGAGCTCCATTAGCTGTGTGTCCAGGAACCTTGCCAGGCCCCTCAATGTGTCACTGGTTCCATTGGCAGCACTGGAACCAAGTTGCACTTTAGCTGAAGACACACGATGTTCCACAATCTGTTGGCTACGACGCCCATTAGATCCGGCAGGTTGCTCGTCTGCTGCCAAGTGTCTTCACCGAGGTCAGCTAGTGTGTGAGGACCCCTGGGCACCAGGCAGGCCAGTGGCCAGAGTCTCTGCAAGGCAGGTGCTTACATCTCATACGTGGTGACGGCCGTGTCCACATCCACAGTAACAGATGTTGTCCCCACTCTGACCAGGTCACCTGTACCCTAACCTCCACTCCCCCGGCTGAGCTCTGCTGGCCTCTTCTGGACTGGACCTCCATGTGCCTCTATCTCCAAGACAGCCACAATCCTGTGTCCACCCAGCAGGCAGGACAACATGGCCGTTTTGTCTGTGGGGTTTGTGCCTAGTCGGAGTTGGAGACACCGTCCATTGGCAAACAGACCACCATGATTCTGGGTGGACATGTCCCTGGGGCTCAGCGTGAGGGCGGTGGCAGGAGAGAAGGTGGGACAGTAGCAAGGCCCCAGGGCGGCGGATGGCAGCCCCCCGGAGCACTGAGCCCCACACTGGGGTGGGTTTAGCGCCCATCCCATACACTTGCTTGAGAATCGGCAGCACGAGAAGAACAACTTGATTAGCTTGGAGAATTTTCTCTAAAATCCAAACACTGCTTACGGAGCAAGACTTCCCTGCCAAAGGAGTGGCTTCACCCTGAACTGGCCTCTGGGCTTTGCAACCCTGGCACTGGCCCAGAATCACCAGCGTCCAGCTCGTCTCCCAGTGGGACAACCCCTGCCAAACACCTCATGCTGAAGAAGGTGCAGGCACGTGGAATATTACTCAGCCATGAAAAAGAATAGAATCTTGCCATTTGCAACAACGCAGATGGAACTGGAGAGTGCTGTGCTAAGCAAAGCAAGTCAGTCAGAGAAAGACAAATACCCTATGACTTCACTTGTGTGTGGAATTTAAGAAAGAAAACAAATGGGCAAAGGAAAAAACAGACAGAGAGACAAACCAAGAAACAGACTCAACTACAAGGAACACACTGCTGGTCACCAGAGGGGAGGTGGGTGGGGGTGGAGAGTGATGGGGATTCAGGAGCCCACTTGTGGTGTTGAAAACAGTTAAACTCAAACACAGCACCCCACACCCCTCTCCAGAGAGAATGCCTCTGTGGGCCTCCCTTCTGGCCTTTCCCTCCGTCCACTGTTCCCTCTCTTCCACTTTTCCTCTTTTCTCTCAATTTAATTCACTATAATGACACGCTCACAGGGGAACACATTCCCCCTGGAAACCCAAACATCAATAGCCAGAGCTGAAGGCCCTCGACCGCCCCCGGCACCACTGTTGTGTGTCGTGTGTCCACAGAAACTGCTGCCTGTGTATTCGCGTGCCTGTGTTTATACAGAGAATTATAGCCCCTGCCTCATAATTTTCTTGTTAGCAGCAAGATATGCTTCTTGTTCTATAACTTGCCATTTTCAGTGTCTGGAAGACAGTGACTCGGAGACCTTCATCCTACCTGACGCGCTGCCCTGGTGAGAGGAGCCATAGCTTGGCCGTGACCCAAACGGTGGTCTTCAAGGTATGCCTCATTGTTGCTGTGGTTCAGGCTACAGTGAGGACAGGGAACGTCCACCACAGGCAACACCACGTGCCGGGCCGCAGACGCGGTTGCCGGGGCCGACAGCGCGGATGTGGAGTGACCACTTGAGAGCTACAGCATCTCCGTTTGGGCGCCAAGAAAGTTCTGCACCTAGACAGTGGTAATGGTCACATGACATCAAGAACGTCCTCAGTGCCGCTGAGTTGTTCACTTTAAATGGTTAAGGGGCACCTGGGTGACTCAGTCGGTTAAGCGTCCGACTTCAGCCCAGGTCACCATCTCTCAGTTTGTGGGTTCAAGCCCATGTCAGGCTCTGTGCTGACAGCTCGGAGCCTGGGGCCTGCTTCAGATTCTGTGTGTCCCTTTCTCTGCCCTCCTCCGCTTGCGCTCTGTCTCTCTCAAAAATAAATAAACATTAAAAAACTTTTTACAAAATAAAAATAAAATAAAATGGTTAAAATAGGGACATGTGGGTGGCTCAGTTGGTTAAGCATCTGACTCCAGATCTCAACTCAGGTCTTGATCTCACGGTCTTGAGTTCAAGCACCACACCGGGATCTGTGCTGGGGGAGAATCCTACTTTAGAAAAAATGTAAAATGGTTAAAATAGTAAACTTTATGTTATGGGTATTTTACCACAATAAGGAAATGTAGAAATGCTGTGGGAGAATATTAAGTCACATACCCTTGAATAGGTACAACCTTTATTTGCAAATTCTTTGTTCTGTTTTTGTTTTAATTTTTTTAATGTTTATTTATTTTTGGGAAAGAGAGACAGAGCACCAGCGGGGAAGGGCAGAGAGAGAAGGAGACCCAGAATCCGAAGCAGGATCCAAGCTGGAGGCCAAGAATCACTTGTGGGACAACACTCCCAGCCTGGAGGCTGTGCGTGGGGCCACGTCCAGCTCTTCTCTGCCATCCACAGGCCCATGATGTGGGGCGATCCCCCCCTCGCTGCACCTGCTTTCTCCTCTGTACATGAGGGTCAGCACCATCACCTCCAAGGAGACTTCCAGTGCTGTGTTTCCACAAGGAACCAGCACTCGGAGTGTGCGCTTGGCATTTCGTTGTCTGGCAGACATTCCCCACCACAGCCCCGTAAGGAAGTAAGTTCTTGTCTGCTGAACCTCGAGGAGGGACAGCTAATGTCAACACCTCTTGTGTCTGTCCATAGTGCTACCCGCTCTGTGCTGCAGCCACCGCCCTCAGGTTCAGAGGCCCCCAGGACTTCTGAGTACCTGTAAGTGACAGGATCTGGAGCTGAGTCCCAGTGGGTTTACGCCCTCACTCGCTGCGTCACACAGCAGCCTGGCTCTTTAAAACCAGGCCACCCTCGGCTCCGGCTACTGTCCGCCATCCTGAGCACAGGAGGACCCAGACAGTGCCTGCACAAGGGGATGTGGTTTGTTTCTTCTCAATCAGTCCCAAGGGGACTCCCTCGGCAGTTTAAGGACCATCTGCAATGTTTCCAGGACTTGAGAAGAAGCTTCAATCTGCCAAAAAATTGTTTAAGTGGTACTGTGTATTTATTCTTGATTGTGAATTTCTTGCTATAGTTGGAGAGATTCACTTTACAAAATTAGTGGAATACAATGACTTAGATCATGAAAGTTTTTATTTTCTAGGTCGTAAGTTATTGAGCAGTTTTGAATTTTAAGGGGTTTAATCAGCTTCAGTGTTCACAGAGAGAGCAGGGCAGGGAAGGGAGTAGGGGCTAGGACTCTGTGGCTGAGGTCCACATACATGAGTTCTGCAGCTCAGGGCAGGTGCAAGGGCAGAGATGTGCCCCGTCCTCTCTGGACCACCAGCAGACGCCTCCAAATACCTGCCAGGAAGGCAGAGGACAGCACGGCTCTCCTCTGAGGTGGGTGCTGCCACACTTGTCACCTCTCCTGACCCCAAGGAAGTGAGACAGGCCCCCGGTTGCTCCCATCTCCCCCTGGCTGACGCACCTTCAGTCCTGGGTTTGCGTGTGGTCACGTCCATGGTGGCCTGCTGCCCCCCAGAGCCCAGTGCCCTTAAGTTCTGCCATTTCTGTCTGTCTGGGCCACATACCCTGGCTGTGCCCTGGGAGGGTGTCGTGTGCAAGTCTGTCCTGGACATTAGGGAGAGTTTGAAAGCAACTGGCTTCTGCTTTTTGAGGGAATATGTTGTTATGATAAGTTGCAATTTCGTAAACCAACAACTGATCACACACTGTCCAGGCTCAGTTCTTCTGTGGCCGGAAAGGAGAGCAGGGTGGGAGTTTTCTGCGTCTTCACAAGAGCGGAGGGTTTGCCCTACGGTGCTTCTATGTTCCCACTGCTCTCCTCTGACCCCCAGACTTCGGCCTCTGCTCTTCTTGGGCCCCTCATGTTCACAGCACAGCCCAACCCAAGGGCAGCAGATCAGAAATAGCTTTTTCTGTGCACTTTTCTCTTTTCTGCAATGGGAAAAGCCTGAAAGGGTCTGACTTCAGGTCCAGTTGCCAGAATGATGTATTTAATGACACTTTCAAGAATATCCCTATTAATACCACATTACTGCACAGAGCAGGAGCAGTATCTTCCTTCAGAAGATAGAGTGGCTACCCCATGCTTGCTGGTCTTTCCAACATGAAAATCCCTTGGGTTGTAAAAATGAGGATGCTGGGACCCATTCACACCTGATATTTTAAGCAGAAATATTTTTCTTAAGACTGGATTGCCCCCTGTGAACTTGGGGAAGGTTTGTACCTTTGCTGGACAAAGTCATCATTAGAACAGTGACAATACAACATGTCACCCGTTTGTCATAGGAAACCCTTTAAGAAGTGCTTTACTGACAGACTTAATTGGCAGACCACACAAGGCTGGGTTGTCTCTGGTTCACAGTGTCCTTCCGTTCAGGCAGATCTGGGCTTGGGATGGAAGAAAGAGACTCTCCCACTCAGCAGTAGGTAATACTGTCATCTGATCTGCAATAGGGTTGCCTGTCTGAAAAGGGCCCCTGTGTCTGCACGTGTGAAGTATGCTTGTGGGGGGTGTGGTCCTGATGCTGGGTCCAGTTAACAGGACGCTGTGTAACCCCATCCACTGGAGCAACTGTGTCTTTCTGAAATGTCCAGCCTTCTCCATGAGCCTGACATTCATGCACTTGTCATTTACAGGCTCATCCTTGAAATATCTCTTGTGTCTGTTTTCATACAACAAATATGATCAGGGAATATGAAATACATCTGCAGTTGTGCTAAGTTCCAAAGGGCCAGCACGGAATCAGCATGGACAAGGGCTACGGACAAGGTCATCCCTACAGAATCAGTTGATGCTGCCTTGACCTGGCCTTGGGTGTATCATTCCCAGGACTGGGCAGTCATAGGGGCAGAATCAGCAACACTGTTCTCTGGGAAACCCCTTGATCTGCTCCTTCTTTGTGTGTCTGCCCTGGAACCCTCAGCCTGGGACCTCCTCCTTGCTTCCAGCACTGCTTGAACCACCACTGGCCTTCCTCTTCTGGTCTTGACTCTGCCCACCAGCCTGGACCTCGTGTCTGTCCCCATTGGTGACTTACTCTCCCACCTGACTGCAGACCGCCCTGCCCTGAACCTGGGCTCCTGCTTCCCCCAGCAGCAGCCCCTGTCCCCTAAGCAGAGCCCAGGCTCCATGCTGGGGTCTGACGTTCACTTAAGTGGAAGCTCCCATCTGGGGCAGCTCATCAGGGGATGTGCAGAGGTTGGGGGACCAGGCAGAGGGAGCAGGATAGGACACTTTGAGGGAGAGGGGAGAAGAGCAGGGGTGAGGCTGGACACTCCCTGGCCAGGATGGGACATGGGGACACTTTAAGGCCCACTGTGGATGCTGGATATCATGCTCCTGAAGGGCTCTAGCAGGGACAGGGTGAGGTCAGACAATCACTGTGGGAGACCACTGCACCAGGCAGGGGCGTGGGTAGTCCTGAGCACAGGGGTGTGGGGGGCGGGGAGGTAGTCCTGAGTGTAGGGCTGTGGGGGGTGGGAGGTAGTCCTGAGTGCAGGAGGTGGAAGGGTAAGTGCTCCTACCCGTTTCCCTGAGAGGAGCTTGTTAGCTGGTGATGCCTGAGTCTAATGAAATAAGAAATTTGGTAAGTTCCGGGAGAGTCTGACATATGAAGGTATCTTGACCAGAAAGAGTCTGGACAGACCAAAGCCCATGAGTAATCAGATGCTGGTGACACAATTCCCGCTGCAGGGCTTCTCAGAAGTGCTGCCGTTCCAGGCTCTCCTCTTCATTCTCTTCCTCTGCCTCTACGCCGTGGCACTCTGTGGCAACTCCCTCCTCGTGGTGGCCGTCACCCTCAGCTCCAGGCTCCACACCCCCATGTACTTCTTCCTGGCCAACCTGTCTGTGCTGGATCTTGTCTGCACATGCATCATGGTGCCCAAGGGATCCTGGTGGCGGAGAAGAGGAGCATCTCCTACTGGGGCTGCATGGCCCTGCGTGGTCGTGGGCGGTGGCAGGGGAGGTGCTGCTCTTCACTGCCGTGGCCTATGACCGCTACGTGGCCATCTGCCAGCCACTGCACTACGGCTCCATGATGAGCCCCAGGGTGTGTGCAGCGCGGGCTGGAGTTGTGTGGGCATCAGCATGCTTGGCGCTGGAGTCAATGCCTGCCTGATGTCACGGCGGACCTTCCATGGGCCCAACGTGATTGGCCACGTCTTCTGTGGGATCCCTCCTCTGCTGCTGCTCTCCTGCTCCTCCACATATGTGAACAACATCATGGCAATTATAGCTGACGTCTTCTTTGCCATGTTGAACTTCCTGCTCACCATGGTGTCCTACGGGTTCATCACGTCCACCATCCTGAGGGTTCGAACAGCTGAGGGGAAGCAGCGGGCCTTCTCCACCTGTTCCTCTCATGTCATTGCAGCCACCTTGTACTACTTCATCATCTACACCTACCTGAGCCCTGGCTCCAGCCACTCCCCAGGGACGGGCAAGGTGGTGGCTGTGCTTTACTCCACTGTGAGCCCCACCTTGAACCCTCTCATCTACAGCCTGAGGAACAAGGATATCAAGGCAGCTCTCAGGAAGATCTTGATGCACATGGCCAAAAATCTGTAAATGGGCAGTTTCTAAAGTTCGCGTTCTTTGTTGCTCTCTGACCCCTGACTCTTATGTGTCCTACCTGTTATAAATACCCTCTTTCTATGTGAGTTGCCATTGACACCTTCAAAACAGTTTTGTTGAGGAAATATTCCTCTGTGGATTCTCCACAGCATCCTAGTGAGATGTGGCTTTCGGCCGCCTGTTACTGAAAGTTTGCAATTCCCGGAATATGACACACATTAACACATAACAGATGCATTGGTTCCTTCTGAGATCCCTGGGATTGCTCACCAACCCAGAGTCTCTGCCTATGTCTTATTGACCTTCAGCAGGTGGGAGCTGGCTCAGTTCCATTAAAAGTGCCCCTGTATAGCTGCCCAGAGTTCTGCTTAGGCCACGTGGGTCTCGGTCCTGAACCGCCGAGGATGTCTCTCCTACGATAGTTGCTTTTGTGTGCCAACCTGACTGGGCCGCAGCACACCAGACAGCTGGTCAAACATAATTTCTGGGTGTGCTTGTGAGGGTGTCTCTGGAAGAGATGAACATTTGAACAGGAAAACTGGATAAAGAAGACTGTCCTCACCAGCAGGGATGGGCATCATTCAGTCCAGTGAGGGCCAGAATAGAACAAAAAAGGGAAGGAAGAGTATACTTGCTTCTTTGGCTTTCAGACCCAGAATCAGACTTACATGTTGCCCCCCAACTTACAGGCCTTCAGACTTGGACTGAATTAGTCCATCAGTTCTTCTAGGTCCCCAGTTTACAGATGGCTGGTAGTGGGGACTTCCATAACTGCATGAGCCAATTCAATAATGAGCCTCCATACGTATGTATATGTGTATTGTACGCTATATTGTATAATGCCGTTCATGTAATTACACATATATTAGTTATACTATGTTATACACATGTGTGTATGTGCATATTATGTATATGTGTGCGTGTGTGTATAAATCATCATAAGCCCAGAAGTATGTATATCTCCCACTGGTTCTGTTTCTCCAGAGAACCCTAAGACATCCCCCTTCCCATCTAATGATGGCCCTGGAATCTTTGGTCCAAGGATAGGATAAGAACCTCATGACCCAAGGCAACATGCCTCCTTGAGTCTTGTGGACACATTATTCCTGCACGGAATGCTATCTGCCTGGTTAGCTCATGCTCTTTTCACATCCCAGCTGCATGTTAAATCCTAAGTGATTTCCCCCTAACCAGACTGAGTCAGCTCCCTCCACCGTCTGCCCTCCTAGTGCCTTCTTATTTCCCTTAGAGCTACTCATTCAGTTGATTACTTAATATTTCTCATACTGGGTTTCATTAAGAGAGGGGCTATAGTTTGTGCTCACCATTGTATCCTCAGCAAGAAAACAGGACCTGGAACACAATAGGTGATAACTAAATGACACGTGATCCACAGGACTGTCTTACTTTGCACATCTATTCAAGGTGAAGATGCACATATCTATTATACAACAATTTCACTTCTGTGTGTACAACACAGGGTCACAGTTGTTTATTCCATCACTTTGTGCAGGAGCAAAAAAGTGGAAACTACCTAACCACCCGCCCATGGGAAGATAAATTAGCAAGCCATGGATTCATCACACATTTATTATCATCCCAAATCCATACATATTAATGTGGGCACACATCACACGTGGACTGTCATGTTGGATGTGCCTTTTCCACAGGGACACACAGCAAAAGCATAATGTCAAGTAAGGAAAGCAAGTAGAAAGTGACGGCAGACAGGTGGCAAGCATTGCCGTATTTGTAAAAATATTGAAATAATACATCGTATTGTTTACTAAAATAAATACATGCAAAAACATATGAAATGATGTTCAGTCTTCAGAATAGCAGTCACATCTGGGGTGCAAGGAGGGAGAGAGATTAAATGGGAAGCTTGAGTTGCTCTGTGATGTTTTCTTACACAGAGATATAAAGCAAATGTGGCAAGAAGTCAGCATCTTGTTACACGTATACATTTGAAATTTCACATGATTAAAAATAGTTTTAATTTTACTGTTAATTTTTACTACTAAAAAAGGAATCACTTGGAAAGCTCATTCAAACCTAATGAATCAGAGTCTGCATTTTAACAGGCTCCCTGGGTGATGCCTGTGTAAACCAAGGTGTGAGTACTCCTGATCCAGGGTAAAAACATGACTTTCCTGTATTGTCAGGGATCTGATACTCTCCCTCAACCCAGAGAAAGCTGAGGACCCCCTCAACTAAATTCCTCCATTTGGCAGATAATTTTTAATTTTCACTCAGCAGAAATACTCGTATACTGTTTGTTTAAAGAGAAGTTGCCAGTGTCATAATGTGAGGTTTCAGAGGTACCCTTCTTAGTAAGTGTAGGCAGCTCAGCTGGTTGGCAAGTGTACCGTGTCCCCCAGAACACCCCTCTCAATGGCCTGCAGGCCATGGGTCATGTCCCCACTGCAAGGCCCAGCCACAGGCAGCTCCCAGAGGCTCCATGAAGGTTGGGTTTCACTGCTGTGGGAGGGTCACCACACGGCACATGAGTCCCTCTGTGACCAGGTCCTGATGTACCACTGGCAGCACGGTCACGCTGTGGGAAGGCTGTAGAGGATCACACACTGCTTCAGATGGTAACGCAGTATTTGAGCTCTGAAGATAGTATTACAGGGAAAAGACTTCTTCCAAATTCTATCAAAATAGAAATCACAGGAATGTTTCCAACCACCATCCAGCCGTCTGCATTTCTATCATTCTTATCTTGCCTGACTCCAAAAGATAAATGAACCGGCTACAGAATGTTACACAGCACTGGCAGCTTGTGACCCAGCAGGATCAAAACGGTTTCAACGGGGCCCTCCGGGCCACTTTAGTCCCTTAGAATTCATCTCCCAATTTTCTTAATGTTTATTTATTTTGAGAGAGCGAGCGAGCGAGAGAGCACAAGCAGGGGAGGGGCAGAGAGAGAGAGTGAATTCTAAGCAGGTTCTATGCTGTCAGCACAGAGCCCAACATGGGGCTTGATCTCACAGACTGTGAGATCATGACCTGAGCCATAACCGAGAGTCAGAGGCTTAACCGGCCGAGCCACCCAGGCACCCCTAGCCAGGCATTTATTGATGGAAATTTGATTACTTCATTTTTGTTATAAAAATGCTACACTTGGTATTTTCATAAATATTTGAGCACTGGGTATTTATGCAGAACACAGTCTGGGAAGGGGGATGAATCTTGGAAGGGATATTTATGAACACTGACAAATTTTATTTGTTCACAAAATACAAACAATGTACACATGTATTAATTTCCCCTTCTCTTCACCAAAATTTCCAATCGGAAAGTGAAATTTTATTTCATCATTGATGTAATCTGCACTCATTGTTCCTCCTCTGTGACATGTGTTTGCCCATCGTCATGATTCATAGAGACTTCACATACTCCGTGGAGGATGCAGAAGGGCTGTAGGTCAGATGCGAGGCCAACTTAGCTGCAGAATAAAGACTACTCTAGACAACCCCAGGGCACTTACATGTAACCTCAAAAGCAGCAAACAGATCAGCAACCCATTAGTTTCCTGCCAGAAAAACTACAAAAACAAGCACAGCCCTCTGCACTGGAGAAGGGCAGGGAGCACTCTACACTGGGCAGGGACAGGGAGCACTCTGCACAGGGGAAGGGCAGGAAGCACTCTCCACTGGAGAAGGGCAGGGGAGTGCTCTTAACCGGGGAAGGGCAGGGAGCACTCTGTACTGTGGCAGGGGAGGGAACACTCTGCACTCTGCAGGGGAGCACTCCACACTGGGGAAGGGCAGGGAGCACTCCACACTGGGGAAGGACTGGGAGCACTCCACACTGGGGAAGGACAGGGAGCACTCCTTACTGGTGAAGGGATGGGGAGCATTCCGCACTGGGAAAGGGACGGGGAGCATTCCGCACTGGGGAAGGGATGGGGAACAGTCTGTACTGGGGAAGGGATGGGGAGCATTCCGCACTGGGGATGGGACGGGGAGCAGTCCACACTGGGGAAGGGACAGGGAGCAGTCCGCACTGGGGTAGGGCAGCACAGATGGAGGAGCCCTGCATCCTTCCTCTAAGTCCCAACCTACTCGGGCTGCTCAGCTGCCATCCTTACTCTGCTCCCCATATATCTTCCAGGTCTCCTGTCCCATACTCAGACCCCCACACCACTGCCTGCCTGCTCATTTCTCTCCCTCCTGACCCCAGGGATGCCCTCCTGCTGCACATCTTCCCCCAACCCCCAGGCCCCAAGGATATCCAGTGTGAGTGGGATGGGAGGGGAGGGCGGGACAGGTATGGTCAGGGTGAGGTCACGGTGAATGTGGTCAGAGAGGGTTGAGTGGGGAGGATGCGATCGGGAATGAAGATGTGAGGGTTATGGTGGGAAGGGTGTGGTCAGGGTGTGGTCATGGCGGGTGTGGTCAGAGGAAGGTGTGAGGGTGGGGTGCAGTGTGGTCATGGAGGGAGGGTGTGGTCAGAGGAAGGTGTGAGGGTGGGGGTAGGGAGGGTGTAGTTGAAAAGGGCTGGGTCCTTCCTGGAGTACTGGGGACTCTGGCACAAGGGAACACCGGAACACCACTGCAGATGTGAGGAGGGGTGGCAAGGAGCTGGTTCACTGGCTACCCCACCCCGGTGCGTGCAGAAGTGAGGAAGTCGGACACACTCGGCCCGCATCCGACCAGGGTGAAGCGGAAGGAAACACAACCCGGGCTGTGGTGGGGCCTGAGTAATGCTTCTGAGATGAATTAATGGGTGAATGAGGAACTTCCAAGGGAGTTTAATGACATCTCTCTTAGAAATGAAGATAATGAAAGACCCCGGGGCCTGGGTTCTCTCCCCACTCTGGTCTCGCTGACGTCCCATGGCCAGCACACTGTCATCAGGTCCTAGGGCATGCCGCTTCTTCTGTCTCAGCAAGAGCTTGGGGGCCCAGGCTGCAAGGAACCCCACCTGTGTTGAAGGAGAGAGATGCACGTTGGGCCCCCTGGAAACCCCTCAGAGCCCCCACGGTCTCTGGGCCCTGCTGTGTCACTGCACCCTGAAGCCAGAACATCAGACAAGAACAGGACGGGATGAGCTGGGGCCACCCTCCCACCCTTTCTGCTCAGGCCCCCTGCAGCCGACTGAGACAAGGTGCTAGAAGGACCCTGTGGGCAGCCACAAAAAGAAACCCAAATAAAACTCCAGGACCCTCCCTGGACTCCACGTCCACCCACAAGAAGATTCCAGTCTAAGGAGCAACTTTGAAGGGACAGCTGAATCCCCTAATGTCTAAGCCTGGACACAGGAGTGAGGGTCACGGACTCGTGGAGAGGTGGCTCTCAGGGTCTTTAAATGTAGGCGCTGGCCAGAGCAGAGCCCTGGGTGTAAGAGTACAGCAGGAACAGCAGCGCAGGCGCCAAGGCGCAGAGGTGCACACCGGCGGGGTTCAGGGGCACGTCCTCCTCCTCAGGGCCCTGTTCCGGTTCCCCAGCGTCATCATACTCCTCCTCCAGGGCCAGGTTCAGGGACACTCTGGGCCCCTCATCTTTCTCCCCCATGGGAACAACTCCGATGTCCTCATAAACACCCTCCGAGGGCAGACTCCCCAACATTCTGGAACCTGCAAAGGGCATGCCACAGCTTCTAGGACAGGCACTCTCACAGTCTGGGCCTACCCGCTGCTGGACCCGTGGGGTGTCTCACGCATGCCCACCCAGAGCCACGTCCCAGATAGCCGGGCAGTTAGCCCTACTACGCAGATGACATGGGGAATTGGGATACCCCTGGGGCCCTGTCCTCACACCCAGGCACCCCTCAGAAGCGGAGAAGGGCTCAGGGTCCCCTGACCCCAACTACTCCTGGGCCCATGAGTGTCACTGAGAAGTTGCCATGCAGCAGGGTTCCAGGTGGGACCTGGCAGAAAGGGCCTGTGATGGGCTGGGGTCTCCAAGTATGCCCCCAACCTCCCTCCCCCACAGTCCTGTGTCACCCGCCCCGGCCACACCCACCTACCCTGGCAGACTCTCCTTCCACGGAACCACTGAACCCCCAGGACCAGGGAGACGATGACCAGGAGGGTGGCCAGGACAAGACAAAAGGTCATGGGCAGGTTCCCGGCCTTGAGGGCAGTTGGAGGGGTGAGGGGGGAGCCTGTGAGGACAGTGAGAGGTGGGGTCTCCCCTGTGTGTCTGTGCTGCCTGGGGTATTGTGACCTTGGGCCTGGGCCACCTGAACCTTTCAGGGAGGGGGAGGGCACCCAAAGGAGATGGCCCTAGTGCTCCTCCCCCAGAGATGGCCCAGAGGTCACAAGGCTGAGGTCACAGGGCCAGGGTCAGGAGGGAGGGGGGAGGCCACAGTGTTCCAGGGTCAAATGCCCCCAGTGGGTAAAAGAAAGAACCCAGAGGAAGGAAAAAGGCATTGAAATCCAAGAGGCACAGAGAACTCCCTTCAGACATAACTTGAATCGATCTTCTGCACGACATATCATAGTGAAACTGGCAAAATACAAGGATAAAGAGAAAATTCTGAAAAAAAAAAAAAAAAAAAAAAAAAAAAAAATTAAAAAAAGGGGCGCCTGGGTGGCGCAGTCGGTTAAGCGTCCGACTTCAGCCAGGTCACGATCTCGCGGTCCGTGAGTTCGAGCCCCGCGTCAGGCTCTGGGCTGATGGCTCGGAGCCTGGAGCCTGTTTCCGATTCTGTGTCTCCCTCTCTCTCTGCCCCTCCCCCGTTCATGCTCTGTCTCTCTCTGTCCCAAAAATAAAAAATGTTGAAAAAAAAAAAAAAAAAAAAAAAAAAAGAAAATTCTGAAAGCAGCAAGGGGTAAACGTGCCCTCACATATAAAGGGAGACCTATAAGACTCGTGACTGATCTCTCCTTTGAAACTTGGCAGGCCAGAAAGGCTTGGCACGATATCTTCAGTGTGCTAAACAGAAAAAATATGCAGCCGAGAATCCTTTATCCAGCAAGTCTGTCATTTAGAATAGAAGGAGAGAAAAAGGTCTTCCCAAACAAACAAAAACTGAAGGAATTCGTCACCACTAAACCAGCCCTACAAGAGATCCTAAGGGGGATCCTGTGAGACAAAGTACCAGAGACATCACTACAAGCATAAAACATACAGACATCACAATGACTCTAAACCCATATCTTTCTATAATAACACTGAATGTAAATGGATTAAATGCGCCAACCAAAAGACATAGGGTATCAGAATGGATAAAAAAACAAGACCCATCTATTTGCTGTCTACAAGAGACTCATTTTAGATCTGAGGACACCTTTAGATTGAGAGTGAGGGATGGAGAACTATTTATCATGCTACTGGAAGCCAAAAGAAAGCTGGAGTAGCCATACTTATATCAGACAAACTAGACCTTAAATTAAAGGCTGTAACAAGAGATGAAGAAGGGCATTATATAATAATTACAGGGTCTATCCATCAGGAAGAGGTAACAATTATAAATGTCTATGCGCCGAATACCGGAGCCCCCAAATATATAAAACAATTACTCACAAACATAAGCGACCTTATTGATAAGAATGTGGTAATTGCAGGGGACTTTAACACTCCACTTACAGAAATGGATAGATCATCTAGACACACGGTCAATAAAGAAACAAGGGCCCTGAATGACACCTTGGATCAGATGGAATTGACAGATATATTTAGAACTCTGCATCCCAAAGCAACAGAATATACTTTCTTCTCGAGTGCACGTGGAACATTCTCCAAGACAGATCATATACTGGGTCACAAAACAGCCCTTCATAAGTATACAAGAATTGAAATTATACCATGCATACTTTCAGACCACAATGCCATGAAGCTTGAAATCAACCATAGGAAAAAGTCTGGAAAACCTCCAAAAGCATGGAGGTTAAAGAACACCCTACTAAAAGAATGAGTGGGTCAACCAGGCAATTAGAGAAGAAATTTAAAAATATATGAAACAAACGAAAATGAAAATACAACAATCCAAACGCTTTGGGACGCAGCGAAGGCAGTCCTGAGAGGAAAATACATTGCAATCCAGGCCTATCTCAAGAAACAAGAAAAATCCCAAATACAAAATCTAACAGCACACCTAAAGGAAATAGAAGCAGAACAGCAAAGGCAGCCTAAACCCAGCAGAAGAAGAGAAATCATAAAGATCAGAGCAGAAATAAACAATATAGAATCTAAAAAAACTGTAGAGCAGATCAATGAAACCAAGAGTTGTTTTTTTGAAAAAATAAACAAAATTGACAAACCTCTAGCCAGGCTTCTCAAAAAGAAAAGGGAGATGACCCAAATAGATAAAATCATGAATGAAAATGGAATTATTACAACCAATCCCTCAGAGATACAAACAATTATCAGGGAATACTATGAAAAATTCTATGCCAACAAATTGGACAACCTGAAAGAAATGGACAAATTCCTAAACACCCACACTCTTCCAAAACTCAATCAGGAGGAAATAGAAAGCTTGAACAGACCCATAACCAGCGAAGAAATTGAATCAGTTATCAAAAATCTCCCAACAAATAAGACTCCAGGACCAGATGGCTTCCCAGGGGAGTTCTACCAGACGTTTATAGCAGAGATAATACCTATCCTTCTCAAGCTATTCCAAGAAATAGAAAGGGAAGGAAAACTTCCAGACTCATTCTATGAAGCCAGTATTACTTTGATTCCTAAACCAGACAGACACCCAGTAAAAAAAGAGAACCACAGGCCAATATCCCTGATGAATATGGATGCAAAAATTCTCAATAAGATACTAGCAAATCGAATTCAACAGCATATAAAAAGAATTATTCACCATGATCAAGTGGGATTCATTCCTGGGATGCAGGGCTGGTTCAACATTCGCAAATCAATCAACGTGATACATCACATTAATAAAAGAAAAGATAAGAACCATATGATCCTGTCAATCGATGCAGAAAAGGCCTTTGACAAAATTCAGCACCCTTTCTTAATAAAAACTCTTGAGAAAGTCGGGATAGAAGGAACATACTTAAACATCATAAAAGCCATTTATGAAAAGCCCACAGCTAACATCATCCTCAATGGGGAAAAACTGAGAGCTTTTTCCCTGAGATCAGGAACACGACAGGGATGCCCACTCTCACCGCTGTTGTTTAACATAGTGTTGGAAGTTCTAGCATCAGCAATCAGACAACAAAAGGAAATCAAAGGCATCAAAATTGGCAAAGATGAAGTCAAGCTTTCACTTTTTGCAGATGACATGATACTATACATGGAAAATCCGATAGACTCCACCAAAAGTCTGCTAGAACTGATACATGAATTCAGCAAAGTTGCAGGATACAAAATCAATGTACAGAAATCAGCTGCATTCTTATACAGTAATAATAAAGCAACAGAAAGACAAATAAAGAAACTGATCCCATTCACAAGTGCACCAAGAAGCATAAAATACCTAGGAATAAATCTAACCAAAGATGTAAAAGATCTGTATGCTGAAAACTATAGAAAGCTTATGAAGGTAATTGAAGAAGATATAAAGAAATGGAAAGACATTCCCTGCTCATGGATTGGAAGAATAAATATTGTCAAAATGTCAATACTACCCAAAGCTATCTACACATTCAATGCAATCCCAATCAAAATTGCACCAGCATTCTTCTCGAAACTAGAACAAGCAATCCTAAAATTCATATGGAACCACAAAAGGCCCCGAATAGCCAAAGTAACTTTGAAGAAGAAGACCAAAGCAGGAGGCATCACAATCCCGGACTTTAGCCTCTACTACAAAGCTGTCATCATCAAGACAGCATGGTATTGGCACAAAAACAGACACATAGACCAATGGAATAGAATAGAAACCCCAGAACTAGACCCACAAACATATGGCCAACTAATCTTTGACAAAGCAGGAAAAAACATCCAATGGAAAAAAGACAGTCTCTTTAACAAATGGTGCTGGGAGAACTGGACAGCAGCATGCAGAAGGTTGAAACTAGACCACTTTCTGACACCATTCACAAAAATGAACTCAAAATGGATAAAGGACCTGAATGTGAGACAGGAAACCATCAAAACCCTAGAGGAGAAAGCAGGAAAAGACCTCTCTGACCTCAGCCGTAGCAATCTCTTACTCGACACATCCCCAAAGGCAAGGGAATTAAAAGCAAAAATGAATTACTGGGACCTTATGAAGATAAAAAGCTTCTGCACAGCAAAGGAAACAACCAACAAAACTAAAAGGCAACCAACGGAATGGGAAAAGATATTTGCAAATGACATATCGGACAAAGGGCTAGTATCCAAAATCTATAAAGAGCTCACCAAACTCCACACCCGAAAAACAACCCAGTGAAGAAATGGGCAGAAAACATGAATAGACACTTCTCTGAAGAAGACATCCGGGTGGCCAACAGGCACATGAAAAGATGCTCAACGTCGCTCCTCATCAGGGAAATACAAATCAAAACCACACTCAGATATCACCTCACGCCAGTCAGAGTGGCCAAAATGAAAAAATCAGGAGACTCTAGATGCTGGAGAGGATGTGGAGAAACGGGAACCCTCTTGCACTGTTGGTGGGAATGCAAATTGGTGCAGCCACTCTGGAAAACAGTGTGGAGGTTCCTCAGAAAATTAAAAATAGACCTACCCTATGACCCAGCAATAGCACTGCTAGGAATTTACCCAAGGGATACAGGAGTACTGATGCATAGGGGCACTTGTACCCCAATGTTTATAGCAGCACTCTCAACAATAGCCAAATTATGGAAAGAGCCTAAATGTCCATCAACTGATGAATGGATAAAGAAATTGTGGTTTATATACACAATGGAGTACTACATGGCAATGAGAAAGAACGAAATATGGCCCTTTGTAGCAACATGGAAGGAACTGGAGAGTGTGATGCTAAGTGAAATAGGCCATACAGAGAAAGACAGATACCATATGTTTTCACTCTTACGTGGATCCTGAGAAACTTAACAGCAACCCATGGGGGAGGGGAAGGAAAAAAAAAAAAGAGGTTAGAGTGGGAGAGAGCCAAAGCATAACAGACTCTTAAAAACTGAGAACAAACTGAGGGTTGATGGGGGGGTGGGAGGGAGGGGAGGATGGGTGATGGGTATTAAGGAGGGCACCTTTTGGGATGAGCACTGGGTGTTGTTTGGAAACCAATTTGACAATAAATTTCATATATTGAAAAAAAAAAAAAAAAAAAAAAAGAAAGACCCCAGAGAAGTGGCTGGGCCTGCTGTCCTTCCCCATGGTTCTCTGCCCAGGCTAGCACAAGAGGACAGAGTGGACGGTCCTGACCCTCCTGACCCTGGCCTGATCAGCCTAGAGTGGCTGGCTGCGGCCCTGGCACGCACCAGAGACTGCCCCTCTGTGCAGAGCCCACTGCAGGACCCCTCTGGGTCGGGGCCAGACAAGAGGGCGTGACCTGAGCCCTGAGGGAGAGCACACCTACCTGATGTCCATCCCAGTGCTGGTGGCCGAACCGTGGTCCCCCTGTCACCTGCAGGAGAAATGGGAGGGACTCCCAGGAAGAGAGGCAGCCGCAGCCCTGGGCAGCCCAGACCCTCCACCTACACCCTCAGGAAGTGTCCCAGCCCCACTCAGCCTGAGCCCAGCATGGCATGGGACAGCCGCAGAGGCAGCCAGAGGGACCCAGCACAGGGACGGCCTCAGGGCCAAGTTCTGGGTGGGGAGACCCCCTCCCCAGCCCCAGGCAAACCCTCCCACCCACGTGTGCCCCCTCCCCTCCCCACTCACGGGAGCAGTGCACGCCCGCGTCCTCCTTGTGCCCGCAGTCTCCGAGTCCCCACGGCTCTGCGGGGCAGTTCCACAGAGACGCCTCGCTGCCCCGGCACCCCACCTCGTCCAGCCACACGGGCCCTGAGCCTGGGCCAAAGGCGGCCCCGGCAAGGGCACCCACAGCTGGGCCACAGCCCAGCTGGCGGCATACCACCTCCGCGTCTGCCAGGTCCCAGGAATCGTCACACACGGTGCCCCAGGAGCCAGCGTGCCAGAGCTCCACGCGGCCCGAGCAGCTGTCCTTGCCTCCACGCACACGCAGCATGCCCTCCCCTGGAAGAGGGGGCTGTGGTCACTGCAGGGCAGGACCGAGGTAAAGAGTGCACAGGGAGGCGGACAGAAGGGTACCTGGGCAGCTGTGGGCGGATGAGCAGTTGGTCTCCCCAGAATCCTGTGTCATTTTCTCTGACAATCCTATGGGATTAAACAGCGACCATCCCTCTGTAAACGCCCTGAAAGCTTCAGAATGAAGTGTGTGGAACCTGAGTGA
The DNA here is from genome assembly GCF_028018385.1 of Neofelis nebulosa. Lineage (NCBI taxonomy): Eukaryota > Metazoa > Chordata > Mammalia > Carnivora > Felidae > Neofelis > Neofelis nebulosa. The sequence continues at coordinate 92,493,342 of NC_080794.1, read as the reverse complement.
ACTCCAGGCCCTAAGTCACGGATCAATGGCAGCCTTGCAGGTGACTTGTCAAAAACCGCCAGAGACCCACCTGCACAGGTGACCCAAGCTTCCTCTCCATGGGCACAGGAGCGTGGGTGCCATGGTGCTGAGGGGCATTGCCACAGTGTGGAGTTTCTCAGCTTGCGACACTCGATGTTGTCCAGCCAGGAGGTGCCCAAGCCAGTGTGGACAGGCCTGTTCTCTAGCCAGCCCTGCTCCCCACAGCCCAGCTGCTTGCAGATGATGGACAAGGAGATGTCTTTCAGGGCATTACTGCACACGGCACCCCACGTCCCATTGTAGAACACATCTAGCCACCCAGCACACTGGTGGGTGCCACCTCGCAGCCTCAGGGCCACTGACCCTGGAAGACAAAAGCAGTCAGGCCAGGAGAAATCTCCAAAGGATGACGCCAAAATGAGAGGGTCCCAGCACTAAAATCAATGCTGCTCAGGGGCATCGAACCCAGTGAGCCCCTAGCAAGAACCTTAAATCAGTCATGTGTCCCCGTGGCAACCTCCCACCCCAAGGATGAAGGTATCGGTTAATCTCAGGTGATCATTTAACTGCCAGCTGTAACATCTTAGCAGCTGTCACCTGATTGTCCAGAAATCCACCCTTGGAAATCATTCAAAAAAGAATAATCTTTTGCACAAGATGATCAATTTAGCAGTGATTATAAAAAGTTTTTTTTTTAAAACAGCAAAACTAAAAGGCAACTGACAGATGGGAGAAGATATTTGCAAATGACATATCGGATAAAGGGTTAGTATCCAAAATTTATAAAGAATTTATCAAACTCAACACCCAAAAAACAAATAATCCAGTGAAGAAATGGGCAAAAGACATGAATAGACACTTCTCCAAAGAAGACATCCAGATGGCCAACTGACACATGAAAAAATGTTCAACATCACTCGTCATCAGGGAAATACAAATTAAAACCGCAAGGAGATACCACCTCACAGCTGTCAGAATGACTAACAACTCAGGCAACAACACATGTTGGCGAGGATGCGGACAAAGAGGATCTCTTTTGCATTGTTGGTGGCAATGCAAGCTGGTGCAGCCACTCTGGAAAACAGTATGGAGGTTCCTCAAAAAACTAAAAATAGAACTATGCTACCACCCAGCAATTGCACTACTAGGCATTTATCCACGGGATACAGGTGTGCTGTTTGAAGGGACACATGCACCCCCATGTTTATAGCAGTGCTATCAACAATAGCCAAAGTATGGAAAGAGCCCAAATGTCCATCAATGGATGAACAGATAAAGAAGATGTGGTTTAGCGGTGCCTGGGTGGCTCAGTCGTTTAAGCGTCCAACTTCAGCTCAGGTCATGATCTCACGGTTCGTGGGTTCGAGCCCCGCGTCGGGCTCTGTGCTGACAGCTCAGAGACTGGAGCCTGTTTCAGATTCTGTGTCTCCCTCTCTCTCTGCCCCTCCCCTGTTCACACTCTGTCTCTGTCTCAAAAATAAATAAAGATTAAAATAAAAAAGAAGGTGTGGTATATATATACAATAGAGTATTCCTTGACAATCAAAAAGAATGAAATCTTGCCATTTGCAACTACGTGTGTGGAACTGGAGGGTATCATGCTAAGTGAAATTAGTCAGAGAAAGACAAAAATCATACGACTTCACTCATATGAGGACTTTAAGAGACAAAACCGATGAATGTAAGGGAAGGGAAACAAGAATAATATAAAAACAGGGAGGGGGACAAAACGTAAGAGACTCATAAATATGGAGAACAAACTGAGGGTTATGGGAGGGGTTGTGGGAGGGGGATGGGCTACATGGGTAAGGGGCACTAAGGAATCTGCTCCGGAAATCATTGTTGCACTCTATGCTAACTAATTGGATGCAAATTTTTAAAAATAAAAAATTAAAATAAAAGCAAAAAAAAAAGTAACGAGTGCAGAGTTCCATGTTTGGAGACAGCAGCAGCTCCGGCTGGTCAGGGCCCAAGCCCTCAAGCAGAGTAATCTCCACAACAGTGTGACGAAGCAATGAGACTATAATATCACCAATAATAAAGGATTTGATAGTCCTTTAAAATTATGTTTTGAATGTCTGATACATCAAAAATACCTCCACAGGATAAATGGAGACAGTAAGATATGAATTGCATGTGACAGAGTCGTAACCAATATAAATTTAAATAACCTTTAAAAAACAAAAACACTTGAAGGAAGTACATCCATGACAGATTACCAACATGTCCACAAAGGTCTCCTGCCTGTACCCACAGCCCTAGAAAGGAGTCTGTGTCCCCACCCTCCTGACTCTGGGCTGCCCTGGGACTTCAGCCGGCTGACCACATGGGGTAAGAGCAACCCTCGCTCCTTCCAGGCCTGGGCTTCCCATGCACCTCGTCTGCTTCTGCTCTCGATTTGGGAACACTGCTTCCATGTTGAATTGTGACAGAAACAGAGCGTTCCCCCACCCCTGCCCGCAGCCAGTCCCCAGCAGCAGAGTCCTATCAGTCGGCAGGTGACCAGCAGCCTGAGGGAGCCCATGAGACAAGGCGGAGGAGAACTGCAGGCACAATGGCCACTTGGAATGTACATCCGAGCACGTAGGACCGGTGTAGACGCTAAGCCAATCAGTGATGTGCACGGTACCTGGAAACTCTCCCAGAATTCATGAGAAAGAGCAGACTCCCCAAAAGATAATGAATAAAAAGGATGGAGAAGAGGTAAAATGATGAGCCCAAGTGTTACTTTAAAAGAAACAGGACGATTGAAATGAATGCAATCATCTGAGACACAGTTGAGGGAACGGCTGAAATCACTGAGAAGAAACCACACCTGAATGCTCACCCCCGCCCTGGAGGGGAGCCTGAAGACGCCCCGGGGAGGCTGCCCTGTACACACCCCTCCCAGGCTCCCCAGTGACCGCAGAACCCTGTCCCTCAAGAATGGTCACCCCCAGACAAGACCAACGTAAGGAACCTCAGATATGCACAAGCTGAAAAGCAAAGACCCTCCAAACACCACCTTTCCTGCAGCTCACGGAAACACGGGCCAGGAGCTGGGGGGAGAACCATCCGCACAAATGTGAGACGAGCCTGTGAGCAGCGGGGTGAGAGACCTGGCTGTGCCCCGCCCCGGCCCGCAGCAACGTGGCAGCAAGAGGACGGTGCAGTACACGGTGGGGGCCCCATTCGGGAAGGGGTCAGTAGGGTCTGCGGAAGGCCCACGGAAGCCCCGCGGAAGTCCCGTGGAAGGCCACGGAAGGCCCACGGAAGCCCGTGGAAGCCCACAGAAGGCCTGGGTGCACAAAGACAGTGCACCGCTCGATACCCAGCCGCCCCGAGAAGACGCCCAACTACCGACCTGAGCAGACGACGCCGGCGTCCTCCTTGTGCCCGCAGTCCCGCGGGCCCCGGCCCCCCGACGGGCACCTCCACAGCGCAGACTCGTGGCCCCTGCAGCCCAGCTCGGCCATCCAGATGCGCCCCGTCCCGGCACCGAAGGGCGCGGCGCCCAGGGCGCGGAGGGCGCGGCCGCAGCCCAGCTGCCGGCAGACCACCTGGGCGTCCCGCAGGTCCCAGCCGTCGTCACACACGGTGCTCCAGTCGCCCCCGTGCAACACCTCCACGCGCCCCGCGCAGCGGTGCGGCCCCGCGGCCAGTCGCACACGCCGGCTCCCTGCGGAGACACCGCGTCAGGGCGGCGGGCCCAGGGGCCGAGGGGCGGGCGGCCCGGGCCTCACTCACCCGAACACACGACGCCCGCGTCCCGCGTGGCCCCCGCGGGCACCAGCGGGGACGCGGACACGTTGCACTGGGTCAGGCGGGTCTCAGTGCCCAGACAGCGCGCGCGGCTCAGCCCCACGGGGAGCGCCCCGCGCCCAGGCGCCGGCGCGTCGTACGCCCGGTCGGCCTGTCCGCACCCGAGCTGCCTGCACACCACGCGGGCGCCACGCAGGTCCCACGCGTCGTCCAGGACGCGGCCCCACACCCCGTTCAGGGAGACCTCCACGCGGCCATCGCAGCGGCTCTGTCCGTCCCTCAGCCTCAGGGCGTGGGGGAGACCTGGGGAGACCGGCGGGCGAGACAGGGTGTCGGGGGAGGGGCCCTGCGCCTGCAAAGGGGAGAGGACCACCCCTCCCCGCAGGACCCCTCCCTCTCCCAGCCTCCAGCACCCACCTGAGCAGACGGCGGTGGCTGCGTTTCCCGGGGCACAGACCCGGGCCCCCAGGGTAGTTACTGGGCAATTCCATAAGTAGGGCTCTGTCCCCACACAGTGAAACACATCAGGCCAGATGGGAGCGTCCCCGACCCCAAAGTGGCCTCCTCGGGGTGTGGCCACCGCGCTGCCACAGTTGAGCTGGTGGCAGAGGACGGTGGCATCCGCTAAGTCCCAGTGGGCAGCACAGAGGGGTGCCCAGGCCCCCTGCACCTGGAGCTCCACGCGTCCCTCACAGCTGCTGCTGCCGTTAACCAGCTGGAACTCTAAAGAGGGGGCTAGGGGTCAGCGCCTCCCTCACCCGCAGACCCAGCTTGGGGCAGTTTCTTCCGGTTGCACCCAGTGTGGTGACCACAGAGCCAGGCCCTTGCCTCACCAGCCCCCTACCCACCTCAGCCCCCCGCATCCAGATCATGCCTCTCTGCAGATGGGCCTACAGTCTGTGGTATAGCCTTAGTGGGGAACACAGTCCTCTCTTCCCTCCCCCCTCAACCCCCAGAAGCAACACTTCCTAGCCAAGGACACGCACACCCCCAACTGGCCAGAGGGGCCTTCATGAGCTTAGCTTAGAGCCCCCAGGCGGAGTCATTGAGGGAGGCTGGCAGGGAAGGAGGCAAGGCTGAGCCTCAGATCCCACCCTCCCAGCCTCACCTGAGCACCTGAGCCCGGCGTCCTGGTGGTGCCCGCACTGGCGCCCAGGCCCCCGAGGGCAGTGGAACAGCAGAGACTCATTGCCTGCACAACGGAAGGCCTCTGTCCACACGAGCCCAGAGCCCTGGCCGAAGTGGGCCCCCCCAGGAGTGGACACAGCAGAACCACACTGCAGCTCCCGGCACACCACATGGGCCGTCGCCCGGTCCAGGTCAGCATCACAGACAGTGCCCCAGGTCAGGCCGCGCCTCACTTCCAGACGCCCAGCACAGGGGTGCTCACCACCCTCCAGCCGGGCTTCCATGTGTCCTGGGGGAGAAACAAACTCTCAGTTAGGGATAAGTGTTCTCAGGTGAGCAGTTCAGCCACCTCCCTGGACCACAGGAGACTCTGGCCAGGGTAGACCATCCGGGACCAGGCAGTGGGTCTGCACGTCCTGGGCAGAAACTGATAGCCAGAGACCCATACACCCTGCACCCAGAACAGAGAAGGGGTCCCTGGTCACTTCCCTGAGGTCAGAGGTCAGAGTTACCTCCTACAGGTGCCCACATGTGTGACATAGCCTCTGCCTGCCCAAGGCAGTGGCATCAAGGTCCTGTATAGTCTTGGAGGTCAGGTCAAGGCACCTCTCTGGCCACAGAACGCTGCCTTCTTAGGGGCACCAAGGAGGCTGGCCTGTCCGTCTCACATTAGCCTGCCCTAATTCCCAGAACACGACCAGAATCTGAGGGTCAATTCGCTTGCCCCTTTGAGACAGGACTGGGAGGGGGTGACCACCAGCCACCTTGACTCCTACTGGACACACGATAATCAGAGCACAGATGCTGCAGGACAGTCAGGACCCCACCCCACCCCCACCCCCACCCCCAGACCCAGGTTTCTGAGCCAGCACACCTCTGCTGGGACATAGGCGCAGACCTGAGCCCACCACACACCCACCGGTGAACCATCCACCAGCACTTCCTGTGCCCTCTCCTCTAGGCCTCTGTCTGCAACAACCCTGAGCTAGAGAGCATCGGATCTTCCCAGCACAGTGCCTTCCTCCCTGCCTTCCCTCGCCTACCCAGCCCGCTCTTAGTCCCTCTGGAACAGCAGGCTGCACAGGCATCAAGAGGGGGACACACTGTGAGATGTGAGGACAGAGCGTCCCCCAAGGGTCTGCACCGCCCCCCCCCCCCCCACAGAGCCTGGCTGTGCCCGGTGGGCCTCACCTGAGCAGACCACCTCGGCATCATGCTGGAAGTCACAGCCCCTGCGCAGGCGGTTGTTGAGTCTACAGTTCCGGATGGTTGGCTCGGTGCCCCGGCACGTCATATACTTCCCAACGACGCCCACATCCTGGCGGGGAGCCTGAAGTGCAGGCCCACACCCCAGCTCCCGGCAGAACACCGTGGCCTCCTCTTCATGGAGGCCACAGAGGCGATCCACCCCGTTCGCATTCCTGATCTCGGGGAGTCCGGAGCAGGGGCTGCGGCCCTTTACCAGCCGGATCTCCCGAAAAGTGCCATCTGAGAAGCACAGGCCCACATTACGGAAGGCGCCGACTCCGCGGGCCCCGTGGTCCCTTGGAGCCCATCACCTGCCCCAGCGACCAGACATTGCCATCCGGGCAAGCAGCCCCTACCTGGGCCTCCGCCCTGGGCCTGGGTTACAGCCTGAGACCAACCCTGCTCCTTCAAGAAGGTCATCGCTGGCTGAGAGAGCCCTTTCTGGGTGGGAGGTCACAGAGGACCCCTAACTCAGAGGGATCTATGCCTGGTTTAACATTCTGCCATCATTGTCTTGAAAATCTTGTTGTTGAACGAGGATCCCTGCATTTTCCCTTCATCCTGGGCCCATAAACCATGTCATGGGTCAGCTTCAGAGACAGGATGTTGTAAGGGGGCCTCAGGAGCTCCCTGTCACATAAGTGCCCAGAGACAGCAGAAGACCCTCACGACAGACCTCACAGGGAAAGCATTTGCCTCCTGGTCACTTTTGAAATCATGTTTAGATACCTAATGTTAAATACCTATGGTGGGGGGTGGGGGTGGGGTAGGGACAGGGGTGTCAGGCCCTCAGGCATCTAGAAGACAAGGTGTCTCTGACCTCCCCCCCGTCTGTTTCTGCGTCTCCACGTTCCCGCATTGCTGTTTTACTTATTTGTTCACTGTTTCTCCCGGGACAGTACAGTCCATGCAGCAGGACTTTTGTCTGGTTTATTCACAGCTGCATATGGCCAAGCACCTAGAATAGAGCCTTGCGAATAAGCATCTGTTGGGTGAAAGACGAAGGGCCCCTTACAGGAGTGACCGAGTCATGAGAGACTGGAACCATGACAGGTCAGCATGGTCCAGTGCCCTGGGAGGAGCCCCCCACCTCCGCCACAGAGCCACCAGACCCTCTCTCCACCCCTCCCCCAGGCCCGCCCACCTCCTCCTCCTCCCCCTCCTCCCCCAGACCCGCCAGCTTCCTCCCCCTCCCCCTCCCCTTCCCCCAGACCCGCCAGCTTCCTCCCCCTCCCCCTTCCCCTCCCCCCAGACCCACCAGATTCCTCCCCCTCCCCCTCCCCCCCAGGCCTACCCACCTCCTCCTCCTCCCCTCCTCCCACAGACCCGGCTCCTCCTCCCCCTGCACTAGACCCTCTCTCCCCCTCTCCACCAAGCCCTCCTCCCCCTCCTCCCCCAGACTCACCCTCCTCCTCCTCTTCCCCCTCCTGTTCAGACTTACTCGCACACAGAGCGACCACCACCCACTCATGGGGACACTCGGTCTGTGTCCAGGCCCCGAGGCTGCACTCCCAGAGGGAGGGCTCGTCACCACTGCAGGACACGTTGTGGAGCCAGGGCCGCACCATCTCCCCGGGCAGTGGGACGTACTTGGGGGCTCCCACAGCATGTCCACAGCCCAGCTGCCTGCAGACCACGGATGCCTCTGCCAACGTCCACTCCTGGTTGCACACATGTCCCCACTGCCCATCGTGTAGGACTAGCACCACTCCGTCGCAGGGACTGTGTCGGTACGCCAGCCTCAGGTCTCTTGGTCCACCTACGGAAGAACAGGCCAGCCTCAGAGGGGCCCGGAACAAGTTCGCGGGGTGGAGGGTGAGCCAGCGCCCGCTGGGAGGTAGGAAGACTCCTGCGTTTGCCTGGGGCTACTTCCAAGGCCTTGCTGCGAGGCCTCAGCACAAAGCCAGGTCCCCCTACCCCCACCCCCAATACTCACAGTCCAGAAAGGTGATGGGGTGGAGTCACATGGAAACCCTCCTACTGCCCCCACGCAGCCCTGCATCCTCACCTCCACAGACCCCCTTCCCTCCCTCCAGGACCACGGCCTCTGCTCCCCTCCCGAGCCCTCTGAGGCCCCCACGATGTGGGTGACCCCCACCCTCTTGGCAAGGAAGTGCCCTTGTGTTCCGCTGCCTGGAAGCGGGGTGGCTCTGCCAGGCCACCCCTCCCCACCCCCAATCGTTTCTCCAGTGCAGTAGAGGCACTGGGGCCCCTGACTCTCTGTTTCCTGCCTCACCGGCCGGCCCCCTGCCCTTCCAGTTACAATCTCTAGGCCGGCCTCCTCAGGTCTCAGGGTCTCAGCAGCTCCCTGGACCTGAACTTGGACCAACAGGACCTCCCCACCAGGGCCACGGATGCACTTCCTCAACCATGCCCCTTCTAGGCCCTGCGTCCTGGTTCTCTCTGCACAGCCTCTCCCCATCACAGCCCCTTGGTCCTCACAATCCCATCCACAGCTGGTGCAGAAGAAACACAACAGCAGCCATGAAGAAGTCTTGCACACAGTCCCAGCCTGGGCCACCCCAGACCACCTCCAGTGCCCACCCTGAACTCATGTGAGGAGGGGACAGAGCGCAGGCTCCCACATATAGGTCCAGAGAAAGGCATGCCCCTCTCACTGCCCCTCTCACCGCCCCGTGATGGTCGTCATTCACCGCTGGCAACCTCCCCCACAGCTTCCTCACACCCTGCCGGCCTGTTCTTCTGCAGACGTAAACGTACACACATATCTGCATCTTTAACACAAAACGGGATCCCCTCCAGCATTCCCACACCGCTCCCGCCAGACAGCATCACTGCCCACAGATTCCTGCCACCAGCACCCGGGATGCCCCTACTGTCCAGCCCTGAGGTCACCCCCTTGCTGGACTCTGGATCGGCCTGCCCAACAGAGTGTTCTTCCATCAGCTTCCAGAGCACTGGACACCGACTGCTACCCTCTCCTGTCTCTCTGCCCAACTCACATGCGTGCACGTACTCGCACACACATGCACACTCTCACACTCTCTGACACTATCACAAACGCATGCACGCACTCACACATGTGCATGCTCTCATATACTCTCTGACACACTATCACACATATGCATGCATGCACTCACTCTGACACTCACACACACATGCTATCACACACTCTCTGACACTATCACTATCACCCATATGCACGCTCTCACACACTCCCTACCACACACACACACACACACACGCTCTCACACCCTCTCTGACACATACTATCACACACTCACCCAGAGGCTCCGCGTTACTGCAGTACCCCCAGGGGTCATTCTGTCACGTCCAGCCTCTCTGTGCTGTTCCACCTGACAGAACCCCTCTCTACAGGCTCCTGCCCATGATTCTGCCTCTTGTCTTCTAGACCCGGCAGCCCTCACACCCCTGGGCCCCCTCCCCAGGTTGTTGCCACTCCCTGGAACAGTGAGTGAGCTGGGGATCACCCTCAATGCCAGGTGCAGCCAGCTTTCACACTCCCCCACCAGCACCCCAGCCCCAGGGACAGGGGTGGAACAGCCCCTCTGCTGGACCTATCAGCACCTCATGTCCATCGGGGTCACTGGGACCAGACGCTAGCCATGCCCCCTCATTCCATCCAGGCTCTGACCCAGCTCCGCACCCTGGGTTCACCCTGGAGTTAGGCTCAGTCAGTGTTGGAACAAGAGTCTCTGGGGGTACACAACTTTGGAGCCCACATGCCCTCCTGCCCTCCTGTGGACGACCCATCCACGTCCAGGCTGAGCAAGAGCCAGAAAGACATCTGGTCACAGCAGGAGATCCCCATACCCCAGGGTCTCAGCTTCTACAGAACCACCGCCTCCAGAAGCCTCCATAGATGAAGGAAGGAGAAACTTACCAACAGGGACTGCCCTGAGAGTGAGGAGAAGGGTCCCCAGTCCCAAGGCCCAGAGAGCTGCCTTCATGGCACCGTGACCCCCAGGGCTCAACCAGTTCCTGCTGTTCAACTAGGACAAGAGCAGAGATTTCAGTCCAGAGTGAAATATGCAGAAATAGTAGTCACCAATGGCCTCCAGGAACCAGTGGAGACAGCAAGGGCCTTTCCAGAGCATATCAGGGGCCTCAGAAGCCCTGAGCACATGAGCAAGGGCCCCAGGCTGCGGGTTTCCTCTCACACTGATAACTGCTGACAGACCAGGTTCACTCAGACCCAAAATCAAGCAGGTAGTCCAATCTGCCCACAACCGCAGCCGCAAAGCCCTGTGTGCCTCTGCCTTCCACCCAAGCCCAGTGGCTCTGGCTCCCCACCACAGACAGTGACACAATGACAACCGACTTCTGGGGACCAGCAAGGACTGAGTGGGAGCCCCACAGCACCAGGAGAATGAGACAGGCCAGGATAGCCTCACAAAGCCCCTAAAAACTGAACTGTCATTGGAACCAAAGCCACAAAAGGCCAGAACCTACACCCTGAGCTCAAACAGGTGGCTACCTGCCAACCTGGAAAAGTCTCCTAACATCACAACCAAAATTGTCCAAAACACAAGTGAAAATCACTCATCATTTGAAACCATCACACTCAGTGAAAGTTGTCAGACACAAAACACCACCTGTATGACTCCACTGATATGAAACGTCCTGACGAGGCAAATCCACAGACAGGGACAGTGGCTGGGTGGCTGCCAGGGGCTGGAAGGAGGAGAAAATGGAAATGACTGCTGATATATATATATGGGGCTTCCTTGGGGGAGATGAAGGTGCTCTGAAATCAACTAGTGTGATTGCTGCATAATTCTGAGTATGTAGAAACTACTGGATTATACACTTTTTTCCAAAATTTTGTGACGTTTATTTATTTTTGAGAGAGAGAGAGAGAGAGAGAGAATGACAGAGTGAAGGGGAGGGGCAGAGAGAGAAGGAGACGCAGAATCCGAAGCGGGCTCCAGGCTCCGAGCTGTCAGCACAGAGCCCGAGGCAGGGCTCGAACTCACAGACCGCGAGATCGTGACCTGAGCCAAAGTTGAACTCTCAACTGACTTAGCCACCCAGGCGCCCCTAAAGTTGTTACTTTTTAAAGAACCAAGTGGAGATGATAGAACTGAAAATACAGTAACTGAAGTTGCTTTAAAAAATCACCAAATGATCTCAAGAGTAGAATGGAAATGACAGAGGACAGCATCAGTCAACTTGAAGACAAACAGAATTTACCTAATATAAACAAAAGAGAGAAAACAGACAACAATAATATAGCCTCAGAGACCTTGGGACAATAACAAAAGATCCATTATTTCTATCAATGGAGATCTGAGAAGTAGGGGAGAGAGGAAAGAATATGAAGAAACAATGGCTGAAAACTTCCCAACACATAAACTTACAGATTCAGGAAGCTGACTAAACTCCAAACAGGATAAATCCAAATAAATTCACACCAAAACACATCATAATTAACATTCTGAAAACTAAAGATTAAAACAATCCTAAAACCAGCCAAAGAAAAATGATACATCATCTACAGAGAAAAACCAATTAGAATGACAGCAAATTTCTCCTCTGAAATGGAGACCAGTAGGGAGTGAACCAGTTTTTAAGTGCTGAAACAGAGGATGTGTCAAGCCTGAATTCTACGTGTGTGAAACTATCCTGCAGAAATTAAGGGGAAGTAAAGGCATGCTCAAGTGAAGGAAAACTAAAAGAACTTCTTGCTAGCAGACATATTATTACATGATAGTTAAAGAAAACTCTCCAAACAGAAAGAAAATGATAACAAAAAGATGGGGCTTTCAGAAAGGAAAGAAGAACAATGAAATGGATAAAAGTAGGAGTGACTATAACAGACTGTCCTTCACTTTGTGAGTTTCTTCAATCACATTTTATGTTATGACACTACCAGAAGTAGTGCTCAGGGAATACAGAGGAAATACTTAGCACAATTATGTGTTTAAATTGGGAGGGTAAAAACCAAAATTTAAGTAAGGTTTCCATATTTCACCTGAAGTGGTAAAATGTCAACACCAGGAGGCTGTTATAAGTTCCATACAAGGCAACCAATAATAAAATTATACAAAATACAAAAATATTATAAATACATCAAAATAGAAGTCTAAAAAATGTTCACATAACTCACAAGGAGACAAGAGAAAAAGAAACATGTACATGAGAAACAAGGGAACAAATAGAAAATAAAAAGCAAGTGGCAGATATAAGCCCCAACACATCAGTAATAATTTAAATGTAAAGGTTCTAACCACACAAATTAAAAGACAGATGTTGGCAGAGTGAATTTTTAAAAATTATCCAAATGTGTGCTGATTCAAGAAAAAAACATTTCATGTGAACATTAAACCAAAAAAAGAAGTGGCTATATTGATATCAGACAAAATTTTCAGATAAAAGGAAATTACTAGGAAGAATGGGGGACATTACATAATGAAAAAAGACAAATCCACAATTCTTGGGCACTTCAAGATGCCATTCACAGCAATCAACAGAAACTCAGCAAGGTCTGGAAGAATGGAACAGCAACCAACAGGATCACAGAGCACTTCCTACAACAAAGTCGAATACACATTCGTTTCATGCACACATGGTACATTCACCAAAACTGACTGTATCCTAGGTCACAAAATAAACCTTAACAAGCTTAAAATAATTTAAATCATACAGAATGTTTTCTGACCATAATAGAAAAAAACAAGAACTCAATAACAGAGAGACAATGGAAAAATCTGCAAACACTTGAAAATTAAACACACTTCTAAAAAAGCCATGGCTTAATGATGAAGTCTCAAATGAAATTTTGAAAATACGAAAAAGTGAATAAAAAATGAAAATAACATGTCAGAATTTATGGGATGCCGCTAAAGTAATGGTGAGAGGGAAATTTATAGTGTTTGATACTTACGTGAGAGGAAAGATCTCAAATCCATAATCTAAATTGCTATCTCAAAAATCTAGAGAAAAAGTGAAAGGAAGGAAAGGAATAAAGGAAGGAGTAAGGAGGGAAACAAAAAAGATAAAACCAGAAATCAATGAAGTTAAAAACAGGAAAATAATAGCAAAACATTAGTGAAACAAAAAGCTGGGTTTTTGAAAAAAATAAAAATAAAATTAACACACTTCTAACAAGTTTGACAAAGATCAAAAAAGACCCAAATCAATACCAGGAATAGAAAAGGTGATAACCCAGGGTGCCTGGGTAGCTCAGTCGGTTGAGCATCTGACTCTTGACTTTGGCTCAGGTCGTGATCTTACCATTCATGAGATTGAGCCCCATGCGAGGCTCTGTGCTGACAATGTGGAGCCTGCTCGAGATTCTCTCTCTCCCTCTCTCTCTCTCACTCTTTCTCTGCCCCTCCACTGCTCACGCTCTGTCTCTCTCTGTCTCTCAAAAATAAATAAAAATGTTTTAAATTTTTTTTAAAAGAAAAGAAAAGAAAATGGGTGTGTGCAGGCATTTCAGCAAAGAGGACATACAGATGTGTCATACGAGGACATGAAAGGATGCTCACCTCCATTAGCCATTAAGTGACTGCAGACAAAAAACACAATAAGGTATCACTACAGAACTACCAGAAAGGCTTTTTAAAAAAATTAGTGATAATACCAAATGCTGGCAAGAAGTCAAGAAACGAAACCACTCATGCATCGCTGGTGCGGAGGTGAACAGTGCAGCCACGGCCGCCCTGTGGAATAATTCAGCAGTTCTTTTTAACCCTCAGACTAGACTTGCCCGCACGACTCAGCGACCGCACAGTTGGGCATTGACCCCAGAGCAGTGAAAACTTCCCTTCGTGCAGAAACGTTTACTCTGGCGCTTACAGTGGCTTTATTCGTGGTAGCCAGAAACTGGAAATTACTTAGGTGCCTTTCCGTGGCTCAACGGCTAACAAACCATGGTGCATTCATACATGGAACATTGCTCGGCAGTAAGAAGGACCAAGGTATCGATACACACGGCGACTTGGGTGAACCTGAAGGAAATTATGCTGAATGAAAACAGCAATCTGAAAGGGACACATATCGCATGATCCCGTGTATACGATATTTCTGAAATAACAGTAGACATGGAGAACAGGTTAGCAGGGTTAGGTATGTGGGGGTGGAGGGGTGTGAATGCAAGGCAGCAGCCCCAGGGAGTTCACGTCATTGCTGTGGCGGGCACCTGAAGCTACACGTGTGGTAAAATTGTGAGTTCCACGGACGCACGAATGAGCATATGCACAACCGGCAAAACTTGAGAAAACTCCCTGGATTGTTCCAAAGTGTATTTCCTGGATTGTGTACAGTTTGGGACTATTATAAATAAAACTGTTAAGAACATTCTTGTACAAGCCTTTTGGTGGATGTATATTCTGATTTCTCTCAAGTAAATACTGAGGAGCACAGTGGGGGATCGGACGGCAGGACCGTGTGTAAGTCACCATGAAAGGTCAGAACTGTTTCCAAGGTGGTTGTGCTCTGTGGGGCTTCAGGTCCTCCACATCCTCTGCACTTACATAAATTTCCAGGAAATGCAAACAGGTTGCAAACTAACCTGCGGTGACAGAAAGCAGGTCAGTGGTCACCGGGAGAGGTAGGTACGGGGAGGGGCAGGAAGGGGAAAAGTTTTGGGGGAGATGAAAATGCACATTCCGTTGGTTGTGGGAATGGTTTCATGGAGATATAAATATGTATATGTCGAAGCTAATCAAATTGTTCACTTCAAATATGTGCTATTTAATGTATGTCAATTGTCCCTCAATAGTCCTGTTCTCAAGGAAAGATTATCCTCCCACAAAGAAAACCCTGGGCCCAGAACCAATAAAATCAGCGATGCGTACAAAGCATACCAGCGGTGCCCACGATGGCTTTCTTCCAGGAGTGCCAAGTTGGTTTGGCATTAGGAAATCCATCATTGTCACTTGTCACACTGAAATACTAAGGGAGAAAAATCATATTATCATCTTAAAAGAGGCAAAAAGTTTTATATTAAAAAAATACATTTACTACAATAAATAAATACTTTGCAAACTAGAAATAGCAGGGAACTCCCTTAATCTGATAACAAGGATCATGGAAACACGCCACAGCAAGTGTCCGGCTCTCTGAGGCCGGAGACACCACAGGACAGCCCTCCCCACCTTGCCCCACCCCACTTTGTCCCTCCCCACCTTGTCCCTCCCCACCTTGTCTGCCTCTGCTCTGCCCTGGGGGCTCTCACGGTGCAGTCAGTTAGGAGAAGGAAGTTGTAAGACAGGATGGGAGGGTGAAGCCCTCTTACCCACATACAATGTCACCGGGAATATAGGGAATCCAGAAGAATCTGCAGAGAAGTTAGAATTCATGACAAAGTTTACTTAGCAAGCTCACTGGACACAGTTAATAAACAAAAAGCCGTTATCTTTCTACATAAAAGCAGCAAACAGAAAATGAATTCTTTTAAGTAGTTACCACTTATAAAAGCAACAAAAATATTAAATATCTAGGAATTACTCTAATGAAAGATGTGGAAAACCTTTACACAGACAACTGAGACATCACAGCAAAGTTTAAATAAGAATGGAAATATGCCAAGTTTATGAGTCAGAAAAGTTTATCTTCATTTTTAACATTTATTTCTTTATTTTGAGAGAGAGAGAGAGAAAGAATGAGCAGGGGAGGGGCAGAGACGGAGAGAGAGAATCCCAAGCAGACTCCACACCATCATCACAGAGCCCTTCATGAGGATCGATCCCATGAGCCAAGATCATGACCTGAGCCGAAACCAAGAGAAGCTTAACCAACTGAACCACCCAGGCGCCCAGAAGACTCAATCTTGCAAAGACAGAAAAAAAAAATCCCCCAAATTAACTGCTGAAGGAGGGATCCCGGACCTAACAAAATGATTCTAGAATTGACATGGAATCCCGAATGGGCGGGCATAGCTGTCAAACAGCAGGATTGTGCAGCCCCATTTGGATTAGCAGTAACGCAGTTGTGGGGGTCTCCAATGCTTGTTGCCCAGCCAGTGTGGACGGAAGCAGACAGCAGGGTTAGGAGGGGATTCTCTGCTTCTTGAAGGCCAGTGACAGGAGGGGTGGCCTGCTGCCCAGCTGACAGGGACAGTAGAGCTGGGGAGAAAGTGGATGAGGACAGGCGGGTGCTGCTACCAAGGGGCAGAGAGTGTAGTCTGAGGGCTGGGGTTTCCTCCCTTTTCGCTTCTCAGACAGGAGGCTGGAGCTTGTGTCCATGCTGACGTTAGAAGGCAGACCCAGCAGCAAAAGCCAGGGGAGGGCCCTTAGGGGTTGGGGGCCAGGTGCAGAGCTCAGCACAGCCAGGAGCAGGAAAGCCCCCAGGATGTGTGTGCATAAAGATAAGGTGTCTGAAGCAGGATGTCAGAGTCCCTGCCCCTTGGCTTGTATTCTGAGAAGGGGTGGGGCGAGGGCCAGGGTTTAGGACACCTGCTTGGGGAAGGCAGGGACGGGGGGAGGGGGGGCGGGGGGAGGCTGCCAGAGACCTTGCTGCAGGGGGCAGGGGTGAGCACCGAGGTTGGGGAGGGGGTGGTGGGCCCGAGGTGGGACTAAGGTGCTGGGGGAGTGATGTGAGAAACAGGCAGGACCTTCATCTACACGGCTCGGATCCAGAGGTGAGGTTCTGGGCCATGGGAAGCCAGGGGTGTCTGTGGGAAGGGACTGAGTGGGCACAGGGAAACAGGAGGCCGGGAGCTGTGAGTGGGGAGGGCTGTCTGTAGATGCTGGGGTCCCCAGAAGAAAACCACCCAGCCACCAGAGTCTGCAACAAACCAGCAAGAAGCCAGCAGCCCTACAGCCCAAGACACACCCGCGGAGAGACCCCCGACCCCACTGCCGGAGACAGGCCAGGCTCCCGGGAGGGTGCAGGGGTGCTGGGGTTTGCACCAGGGCAGGAAGCCCCAAGCAGGCCAGGGCGAGGGCGAGGGCGAGGACACTCACACGGGTCACAGAGCTTCCTGCTCTGGAAGGCTCCAGCCACCTCTCTGCAAAGCTGCCTGGTGGCACAGGTGGAGCCCAGGGCGCCATGGTCAGCCCTGCCTCAAGGCCCAGCAGGGAAGATGGCATAGGGGCCGAGAGTGTGGACACGTGGACCAGTATCTGAGCGTCCTCTCTTGGCCACTCGCGCTGGCCACGCTCTTGTCGCATCACACTACACCTGAAGAGCCTCGTCCAGCGCGAGTGAGAGTTAGCCTACAGCAACGGAAGAGCAGCCAGCCAGCCCTGCTCCCGCACCCTCCTTGGCCCTCCGCCGGCACCCTGGCGGACCCCAAGCGCCCACCTCCGGGAGGTTCTGCGAGGTTCCAGACTCACATGTCCACGCCCCCACCTAACTTCCTCTCATCCTAAATCTGCACTCGGAAAACTTCCTCCCGCCCCCCCTCCCGAAGAATCCAAAAGCCACCGATCCCACATCCTTGGGCCCTCGCTCCTGCACCCCATGCCGGATCCATCAGCAAACCCAGCGACGCCCTGCGCCACCACGGTGATCGCGAGCTCGGACTGCAGCCTGCACCCCATCTGGACCCCGCCAGTCTGCCCCCCCTCCCCGGCAGCCCTGCTCTGCCCAGAACCTGGGCCGTCTCCGGGGCGCCGCCAGGCCGCACCCACCGGGGAGCTGGGCCGCTGAGCCCTCCCCAGCTCTGAGTCCAGGCCTGTCCCGCCACACCCAGCACACAGAAATCACCCCATTCCCCACCCGGCACCCCACGCCACCCCCGCGGTCCACAGCATTCTGGACAAGCTATAACTGCACCCCAGACCTCCTCCGTGACCCCGCTGGCGGGAGCGCTCTTCCCCAATCCCGCTTGTGGGTTCCCTGCAGCACCAGAGCGCCACACACAGGAGCTTGTCTGCTCAGTGTCGTATCTGGACTCCAGGGCCCGGCTGAGACGCTGTAGGAGCCGGCAGACTTTGCTGAGAACACGTGCCTTCTTTAAAATGACTTAGGGGCCCAGGGACACAAGGCCAACCCATGCTGCCCTGGGCCACCAGAGAGGCAGCTCCAGAGATCTGGATTCCACTGAGGCACGGACCCCAGGCCCAGCAGACAGCAGGTCCCTTGCCCACCTCTAAGGGGCCGGTCTGCCGTCCCCTGTGGCCTGTGGGGACCCTTCTCTGACTGAGTACAGAGACTGACAGGACAGTGTGGGCAGACCTTGAACCCCATGTGGCAGGGAAAGGCTGTATCCCAGTGCGGGGTCCTGGACACCTTCCTCTCACCTCCACCTCTGTGGGAGAGAGGGACACACCTCCGCCCCACAGCTGTGTCACAGCTGACAAAGGAGCATCTCCGACCACCTCATGTGACCCTCACAGTGACCAGCTGGAGAGCAGGGAGGTGGGTGACCATGAGGCAGCATGGAGCCCATTCAGGGGAGAGGGCTCTGGGACCAGCTTGGGCCTGCTCGTCACCCACAGTTCTGGCGGGGTGGGGGCAGAGACTTCCGGGCCCCTCTGCTGCACTGAGCTGCTGCTGGTTGGATGAGAGTGACCCCCATACCCACACCCCACCCCCATCAGGTCACAGCTGCCCTGTGCTCACGAGGAAGCCAGGGAGGCCATCTGGCCTCTGATTCTGGCCACTTTGGCTGACAAAGCTGCTCCCAGGGGGTGTGGGTCCCTGAGCAGAGGCTCAAGGGTTTCCCAAGAGGAGCCGTTGGTGTCTTGGGCACCAGCCCCTGGGACAGCGGGGAGGGACAGAGCCTTGCCACTCTGCCCAGTTCCTGCTCTGCCTGTCTCTCCTGTGAGACCTTCTCCAGTGAGCAGATGGTGAGCGAGGGCTGAGATAAGCTTTCCGTCTGCCGCTCGGTTATGCTTTAGAAACACACTTGTTCGTGGTCTGGGGGGCCTGGGGGTGCTCAGCTCCTGGGCTGCCCAGGCTCTCCCCATGCAGAGGGGATGTTCCCAAAGGCCACGAACCGGGGGTCCCCCGTACTTTCCCCCCACACCTGACTCTTGGTCCTGTGAAATGCAGACAACAGGGGAGGCACCAGTGGCCGCCTCGGACTGGAGGTCTCTTTGTCTCTTTCATTTGTGAGGAGGGGTCTTCGCAGCGGCTCATCTCGTTTCGTGTCTTCCAAGCTCTGTCCTGGACCTGCATGCTTACGGGGTATGTGACATCCCTGGAAGGGGGAGACCCATGGGGCCGGCACCCAGTGCCGCATTCAGCTGAGAGCAAGACACAGCCCTGTCAGAGCCCTCTGTCACCTCTCATGCCGAGCCCCCTCTCAGCACCCAAGGACCAGGTAGGGACCCGCTTTTGCTGAGTCCCTGGCTGGAACAGCACCGAGTCCTGAGGAAAGCCAGAGAACTGAGAGACCCTCCCCTCCACCCGTGAAGAGCTGGGGCTGGGGGTTGAGAGCAGAGGGCGGGTGGGGCTGGGATTCCAAACCCGATCTCCCACCTAAATCCAGCAGTCTCCACACAGGTGAGAGCTGAAAGGTGCATGTGTCTGTGTGAAGTGCATCCCTGAATGTGCACAGGCATGTGCACCTGTGTCTGTGTGTGCTCCTGCTCGTGAGTTTGTGTGTGCCCACGCATGCGATGAAGGCAACAAGCTGAACAGTCTGTCTCGAACCAGTGTCTCTGAGGGCCCGGTGTCCGTGGTCTGGGGGTTTATCCCTGTGTCCGTGTGTGTTTCTGTGGCACAGCGTATGGCTCCTGAGGCTTAGGCCGTGGGGGGTGGGGGCCAGCACCTGTCTCCTGGGCAGGACCGGGTCTATAGGGGCATCTGTGTGTCTAAGGCATGGGCACCGAGGCCTATGTGCCGGATCTGGATCTGCTGGGGGGCGTGTGCAGGTGCGTCGTCCAGCTGGCAGGACCCCGGTGTCTGCATGAACACCTGCGTCAGGGGCCTCTCGTGGGGCGGGCAGGGCTTTGACTCAGGGAGGCTGGGTGCCTGAGCGAATCTGTTTGGGGGAGGACACGTGTGATTCTGCACCCATGTGAAGTTTGGGGAGCACACATGGAGCATCACGGTGGAGCCTGGGGACTCACCGTGTGTCCTCTCCTGTCTGTGTGACGAGAACTTGGGGCCCCTAATGGAGCACCAGTCTCCCATCCCGTCGGCTAAGCTGATGCTTTTGCTCCCTCTTTCACACAGACAAACGGGCTCTGGATGACAGAGACGTTGATTCCAAGTCCAACAGCTGATCAGCGGCAGGTCTTGCCAGGGGCCACAGTGGGGGAGAGATAGAGCCCCAGCCACGGGGGAGCTGGCCAGGCCCGCTGAGATCTGGCCGGGCCGCCTCCTGCTGCATAGGCATCGCTGCCCACCTGGGCCACCAAACCCAGCCGAGTGAACGCAGCAGATGTGCAGGCTTTCTGTGGTCCTCAGAGCTGGTGTAGCCCCACCCCCTCGTGGCGTTCTGGGGCCAGGACAGCCCAGCAAGGGTCTTGCTCTGACCCCATGGGACAACCGAGGCAGAGAGGGTGGCTATCCCATCCCAGGCACAGGTGTCTCCGGGAGGGTGGGGTTTAAACTGGAGCCACCCATCCCAGAGCCACACCCTAGAGCTCTGGGATCTGCTGCCTGGGATCTGGGGCAGCAAGCAGGGGAGAGAGGCAAAGGGCTTGTGGTCACTCAAGGGCACAGGCCAGGAGGAGCCCTGGGGAGTTCTGGGGTTCTGGGAAGAGGCAGGAAGCAGAGAAGAGCTGACACCTGGGCTGGGGGCAGCCCACCCTACCAGGTGCTGGGCTCAAGGGCCTCCCCAGAAGGGGCATCTACTCCGTCAGGGCAGGAGGACCGCCCTCCACACCCTGCTCGGCCCCAAGCTCAGGTCTGAGGCCCCGGTGGGTAAGGCCTGGTGTGGGGGATGCCCTCTGAGGGCTCACAGCAGCACTCACTTTGGCGGCACATATACTAAACTTGAGGGTTCAAGGCAGCAAGATGCAGAACAGAGGCTGGTTTTTGTCCTCCAAGCCCATTCTCCATATCAGCCAGCTTGTTTTAGCAAACTCACTTCCACGTCAAGCGTACAGATGCACTCAGGGTGCAGGTAAGAAGCCAAAACCCCAACCGTCCTACGAATGAGTGGATTGGTCCCGACACAGGTTTTGAAGATCAGGAAGCACGCCTGTGGCCTGCAGGGACGTTCCTAGGACAGAGGCCCTGGCTGATGTGGGGCGGGGTGCAGGGGAGCATTTCAGGGGGCCCCTGAGCCAGGAAACCCGTGGGCGGGCAGGAGGGGAACGCCCAGGGTGAAGGAAGCTGACTTCTGTTTTTAGGGTCTGGCCCTTTCACTGTTGTGAAACAGGTCCTTGTGGAGGCGAGGAAGCCACCTGCCAGTCCTGCCCCTTTGATCCCCTAGCCATCCCTGCAGGGGCTGGAATTGGGGGGCACAGGAAGTCATGGCCCTGACAGCCCCCTGCACACCTCTGGCCGTACCAGTGCGGCTTGGACAGAACCAGGCGAGCCACACATGGAGTCGGGCGGTGGAGGGCTGGACCCCCAGGGCCCATGGCAGGGAGCACGGCTCACCTGGCCGGGACAGGGTGTCAAGGGGACCCAGGGTGGGAAACTCGGCCTCCGGCATCCTCCCAATTCCCTGGGACCCTGAATTCTCCTAGGGAACTGGCACCCCAGGAGTGGCCATGTTCCCCATCAGCCCCTGTGGCACAAGCCCACGGACGTCCTCCTCAGCATCCCACCCCCCTGGAGGTGTGATAGGTCTGCATCCAACCTGCAGGGCAAGTTCTGGCTGTCGTCCTGCATACAGATGAGGAAGCCCCATCTCATGGCCGCAGATACCCTCCCTCCCCCCCGCCTGACCCAAGAAGACGGCGGGAGCCCAGCACGTCCCTGTCCACCCCAGGCCAACCCCTTGCCCCCTGCCCCACAGCACCCATTCTCCTAACCTGGGTGACCTTGGCCACGGCCTCCCCCACCATCCTGTGGGGCCCCATCCACGCCCATGAGCAGGTCCCCAGGCCGGGCCCCTGAGACGTTCTCATGGCACCCAGCACACCACAGCCTTCATCCAGTCTGCAGCCAGGCAGGGCCGGTGGCCCCAGGGCAGAGCCCACATCTGCCCGGATCCCACCCAGTGCCTGAGGGGAGGCCCACCCGTGGGCAGCAGAGCAGGGGCCGTGGCCTCCAGCACCCCACCCACCAGCCAGCCTCTGACTCATTGCCTCTGCCACCAGGTGCACACCATGCTCTTCGGGGACAATCGCTCGGAAGTGACAGAGTTCATCCTGGTGGGCTTCTCGGGCTCGCTGGGCCTCCACGTGTGCCTGGTGGTGCTGTTCACGCTAGCCTACATGCTGACCGTCACAGAGAACGTGGTCATCGTCGCCGTGATCCGGGTCAGCCCCCAGCTGCACAAGCCCATGTATGTCTTCCTCAGCAACCTGTCCTTCCTGGAGGTGTGGTACGTCTCCGTCACCGTGCCCAAGATGCTGCTCAGCCTCGCAGAGCCCCAGTTCCGACACATCTCCTTCGCGGGCTGCATGGCGCAGCTGTATTTCTTCCTGGCGCTGGCCTGCACCGAGTGCACGCTCCTGGGGGTCATGGCCTACGACCGCTACGTGGCCATCTGCAGCCCCCTGCGCTACCCGGCCATCATGAGCCCCAGCCTCTGCAGCTCCCTGGCCGCCAGCTCCTGGCTCTCGGGCTTCGCCGTCTCCCTGGGAAAGGTCTTCTTCATCTCGCGCCTGGGCTACTGTGGCCCCAACGTCATGAACCACTTCTTCTGCGACGTGTCCCCCCTGCTGAGCCTCGCGTGCTCCGACGTGTCCATGGCGGAGCTGGTCGACTTCCTCCTGGCTCTGCTCATCCTGCTGGGGCCGCTGCAGCTCACCATCTTCTCGTACGCCGCCATCCTCGGCACCGTGCTGCGCATCCCGTCCGCCGCCGGCCGCCGCAAGGCCTTCTCCACCTGTGCCTCGCACCTGGCCGTGGTGGTCATCTTCTACTCCGCCTCCCTCTTCATCTACGCCCGGCCACGCGCCATCTACTCCTTTGACCTCAACAAGGTGGTGTCCGTGGTCTACACGGTGCTCACGCCCCTGCTCAACCCCATCATCTACTGCCTGCGGAACCAGGAGGTCAAGGAGGCCCTACGCAAGGCAGTGCAGAGGGTGGCCCAGGCCCTGGGTGCCCCGTCCTAGGGGCCTCCCTGGGACCTCGCGCTCCCTCAGACCTGCTCCAGACCTCTGTGTCTCCGGTTTATCTCCTGAGTGGCTCCAGTGGGGTGAGGGGCTGAAGGCAGAGTCCTTCCTGTCCCTCATCTGAGTGGTGCCTGCCCAGGACACAGGTTTGGTGACCACCCCAACCTGGCTCACCCCTTCCCAATGCCTGGAACAGACACCCCGTGTGGAGCCCCCAACCCTGACCCTCTCCGGGTGCCACACAAGGTATCATCCCGAGACACTTTACAACTGCTGCAGAGTACCAGTTGCCCCCGCCCCAGGTGGGGACACCCCCGTCCCCCACATCATGCAAGATTGGGGGGCCAGGTTGCAGGCTGGCCCCACGTCCTTGCTGAGGCCCCAGGCAGCTGGGCGCTCCCTCCTCTAACCAGGCCCCCGGAGGCCTGGTCAGCTGGAGCACCACGACCCCCTGCAGTTATGGGAGGTCTTGGGCTGTGCAGGGTGATGCCCAGGGCAGGTGTGTTGACAACCCAGCAGAGCAAATAAGACTCTGAGGAGTGGTGGATATTCCCAAATGAAAACCAGAACTGGCCACTGAAACCAGCATCCCCTGACCAGTGTCCCTGTGACCAGCATCCCTCTCTGTTGGGAGTAGGTGGAGTAAGCGAGGCCAGGCTTGAAAGTGTATGCGGGCCCTGATGCCTGCCCCAGCCACAGCCCCCACACACGCATTGTCACCAAGGGGCAATAGGGTGGCGTCCACGCCCGCTGCACGCCTGGCTGACCCGGGAGGGCAGGACCTGGGTCTCCCCAGAGGAGCCCTCACCTGCTCTCCTGCTCTCCTTGGCGCCTGGCTTCAAAAGGCACTCCATCCGAGCCAGCAGATGACTGTGATGGTGCCGTGAACTTTCCACGGCAGCTTCTAGAGTCACAAGGCCTGGCCCCAGCCTGTGCCGCAGACGCAGCCTGAGAGTTGGTCAGAAATCTCGTGGTGCCTGTGCAGGATTTCAGGTAATAAATGTCAACTGTGCTGGCAAGGTTGGGGAAACCTAGAATGTTCGTCTTGTGCAATGGATGATGGGGGCTTTGAGCTTCACTCTCAGGGCCACCCCAGAAACACACTACAGACTGAGGGTTCAGACCACTCATTGAGCACACACTGGGCTCAATGGGTGTGATGGGCCTTGTGCTGAACGTGACCCGAAGCCTGTGAGACCAGGCCCCACCTCGAGCACAGTGTTACCGAGGGCAAGGGCTCACAGAGCGCAGGGCAGCGAGGTAGCAGCAGACCGTCATTGCGTTAGGAGGTGGTGCTAGGCAGCGAGGGGCTCTCTGTTGTCCCAGGGAGGACACTGCAAGGAGCGGGGGCCAGGGCTATGGGCGGAGCTAAGCAGGGAGCTGCTGCTGGACAGACCAGCACTGACCAACCCGTCGCTTCGTCCTTTCCAAGGGTCTTGGCACAGACCCCACTGCCGTGGCGGCCACTAGGGTTAGTGAATGTCCCATGAAAGGTGCCTGTAAGTCTACAATTTCAGGCACCTCCCTCTTTCATGTGGATGTGCTTCCAAATCAAACTACTGTAAAATGATTGCTTTAAAACATGGGGTGAAAATACTATTGTGCTCACTGGTTTGTCAATTCATAAAGCAAGTATTGAGTGCCAGCCTCTCACTGGGTGCTGTGTGGCCCTGCAGAGACCAGCTGGGTCAGGGAATTCACAGCCTGGTTTAGACACCCGGAAGCAACAGACACAGCTCGGGTCCGAGCCCACCACACAGCAGGGCCTCCAAGGTGCCAGAGACACAGGAACTGGTCCAGGCCGGGCATTGGTGTTGTGGGCAGGACCTGGTCTGGGGGGGCACGGGTGCCGTGGGCAGGACCTGGTCTGGAGGGGGCACAGGTGCCGTGGGCAGGACCTGGTCCAGGGGGGCACGGGTGCCGTGGGCAGGACCTGGTCTGGGGGGGCACGGGTTCCGTGGGCAGAACCTGGTCTGGGGGGGCACAGGTGCCGTGGGCAGGACCTGGTCCGGGGGGGCACGGGTGCCATGGGCAGGACCTGGTCCGGGGGGGCACGGGTTCCGTGGGCAAGACCTGGTCCGGGGGGACATGGGTGCCGTGGGCAGGACCTGGTCCGGGGGGGCACGGGTGCCGTGGGCAGGACTGTGAGGCTACAGAGCCACCCGAGAGAGGAGCCTGAGCTCTGGGCCACCTGAGGCTGGGTGGTCAGCTGTCCATCCACCCAGACAGGCAGGTCTGAGAAGGAGGACCCTGGAAAGCCCAAGAGGTTGCCCAGTTCCTGGCTCTGGAGCTCCAGGGAAAAGTGACCAGAAACAGAACTTGGAGAGTCGTCAGCTTACAGAGGGTGCGCCGTCAGGAGTAGGAGAAGGTCACCAGCCGGGGATGAAGCAGAGAAGCACCCTCAGCAAGGAAGCCCTGAGGCAGGAGAGGTGGCCAGGGGGGAGGTCCCCATAAGGCACCAAGTGAGGACAGACCTGTTCCACTGGGTTTATCAGCAGGTGGCTGTCAGGTGGAAGAGGGAGAGGGTGTGCTGGAAGGGGCACACCTGCCAGGTCAGCTGGAGAAAGGGCATTAAAGGAACACTGGTGGAGGAGGGGGCTGCTAGAGGAGGAGGCTGTTGGGGGGAGGGGGCTCCTTGTTGCCGAGTAAGCTGATGGGAAGAGCTTGAGGAGGGAGGGGTTGAAGCAAAGGGACGTAGCCCATCTGGGCAGGAACAGGCCAGGGCCTCAGCTGGGAGGGAGCCCAGCCCTCAGCTCTCCCCGTTCTGAGCGAGGACCACAGGAGGAATCTCCCTACCAGACTCCCCAGAGCTACAAAGGGCACCCTTCTCTGAGCTGGCCCCTGCTCTCCAGGCCATACCCGGTCCGGGACGATTCTCATCCTAAGCTCCACCTACCCCCACCCCACACCCTGTCCTGGGCTCCAGGCCTCTCAACAGCCCCCACTCCACAGGGGCCCCTCCCACCAAATTCGGATGACTTCCCCTCCAGGGGGACAGAGAGACCTCACGCTGTAATACTGGCATCCACCTGTGCTCACCCCACATTGCCAGCCCTGCAGGGCTGTGCCTCTGTCCCCCTCCACACCTTCCCCAAGCAGAAACCCTGCTGGGACCACCCTGGTCTCCTACCCCTCACCCATTCATTTGACCCTGCCATCAGATTCCTGTTGTCCACAGGTTAAATTCCCAAATCCTTACTGAGACCCTGTGATCCAGGTCTCACCAGCCCCTACCCGAGGACACTGAGGAGGACAGTCCCCTTTGCCCTGACCCCTCTCACAAGCTTGACTCCAAGTGGGGCTCACACAGAAAGACATCCCCTAAACTGCCCCAGCTCCCCGGGTATCCACCTGTGTCTGTCCATGTACTATATACACGTGTTCCAGGCACCCCACCCTCAGGTGGACAGAAGCATCCTGCAGGCCCAGCCGCTCTGTCCACATGTGCCCTGGTGCAGGAACCAAGCACTGGGAGAAAGGCAGCTGTAGGAATGGAGGCCATGAGAGAGGCCCCTGGCATCCACTGGGAGCATCCAGCTGGCTCCTTCCTCATTGGGGCCAGAACTGACTGATCTGATGCTCCATTTGTTCTGTTTCCTCAGACTCTGGAAGACGGATATTCCTACCCCTCTCTCTGCTCACTGTGAAGTTGGGGGATATTGCAGCAGACAAGGAGGAGGCCCCTACTCCTGTCTGAGCAGCAGTGTGGAGCCAGACCTGCCCCATGCCCCAGGGCCACAAGAAACAGGATGACCCATTAGCAGATGAGGAGACAGAACTCTGTGGGCTGGAACGCCTCACCACCAGCGGTCCCATTGACGGCCGTTCCCCCCGCCACAGGCCATCTCCAGGGCCTCCTCTGTCTCCTCCCCCAGCCCCAGTGAGGACACAGTTTTCAGTTAAAGATAGTGGATTGAGCATCACGTCTTCCCACCTTAAATCCCACCAGAGTGATGAGAAAGGAACCCATAGACTAAGGACAATGACAGAGAGGACAGCAGCAACAAAACTCCAGAAACTGGATACATGGAGTGGGCTTGGCAGAGCAGAGAGGACTCAAGTGCAAAGCCCAGGAGCAGCAAGTTTACCACCCAGTACCTCTGACATGGTCTTTATTCATGGCCGACATGATGGACAAAGAGGAAACTCATGGAATCTACAATAAAGCTTATTATTCAAAAATCAATTGTATTTCTATATACCAGTGACAAACAATAGGAAATTAAAATATCTTTCAGATACCATTTCCACTAGTATCAAAAAAACATAAAATAGCTAAGTGTAGATCTTAACAAAAATGTGCAAGAACTGTACTCTCAAAACTACAAAATATTGCTTAGAACATTAAAGAAGACCTAAAGAAATGGAGATGTAAACCATGTTAACTGGTTGAAACACTCAAAAATGTTAGGGTGACAGTCCTCCCCAAATTGATCTATAGATTCAATGCGCTCTCAATCAGAAGCTAAGCAGGTTTCTCTTAGAGATTACCAAACTGATTCTAAAGTTTATATGGGAAGCAAAGGACCTAGAATTTTCAAAACAAGTTGAAAAAAGAGCCACAGATTTGGAAAACTAATACTACTGATTTCAAGTTTTATTATAAAACTACAGTGGTATGACGGTGTAGTATTGCCATCAAGAGAGACAAAGAGATCAGCAGATCAGAGTAGAGAGACTACAGAAATGGAGCCACACATACAAAGACAACTTATTTTTTTAACTTGTTTTACTTCTTATTTTTTAAATTTGCATCCAAATTAGTTAGCATAGAGTGCAACAATGATTTCAGGAGTAGATTCCTTAGTGTCCCTTACCCATTTAGCCCATCCCCCCTCCCACAACCCCTCCCATAACCCTCAGTTAGTTCTCCATATTTGAGTCTCTTCTTTTTGTCCCCCCACCGCCATGTTTATAGCTGCACTATCAACAATAGCCAAAGTATGAAAAGAGCCCAAATGTCCATCAGTGGATAAATGGATAAAGAAGATGTGGTTTATA
Source organism: Neofelis nebulosa (assembly GCF_028018385.1). NCBI lineage: Eukaryota > Metazoa > Chordata > Mammalia > Carnivora > Felidae > Neofelis > Neofelis nebulosa. The sequence goes on along the minus strand of NC_080794.1, from coordinate 92,465,137 downwards.
TATACAATGGAGTATTACTCAGCAATCAAAAAGAATGAAATCTTGCCATTTGCAGCTACGTGGATGGAACTAGAGGGTCTTATGCTAAGCAAAATTAGTCAGAGAAAGACAAAAATCATATGACTTCACTTATATGAGGACTTTAAGAGACAAAACAGATTAACATAAGGGAAGGGAAACAAAAATAATATAAAAACAGGGAGAAAGACAACTTATTTTTGACAAAGATGCAAAGGCAATTCAGTGGAAAAATAATAGTCCTTTCAACAAATAATACTGGAAAATTCAGGTATATCTTATTCCCCAAAGCAGGCTTTGATCCATACCTCACACCATATATACTAATAAACTCATAGACCTAAAAATAACCTAAACCTCCTAGAAGAAAACATTTGAGGAAATCTTTTTTACCTTGGGTTGGGCAAAAATTTCTTAGACATAAAAGCAAACCAAAGTCCATAAAAGAAAAAAATCATCAAGTGGACTTCAACAAAATTTAAATCTTAATGGGGGTGGGGGGTGCCTGGGTGGTTCAGTCGGTTGAGCATCTGACTTTGACTCAGGTCATGAACTCATATTTCATGGGTTCAAGCCCTGTGTCAGGCTCTGTGCTGACAGCTCAGAGCCTGGAGCCTGCTTCAGATTCTGTGTCTCCTTCTCTCTGCCCCTCCCCCAACTCATGGTCTTTCTCTCTCTCAAAAATAAATAAAGATTTTTTAAAATTTGTTTATGGTCTTCAAAGACACAGTTAAAATAATGAAAATACAAGCCATAGTCTGAGAGAAGATATTTTCAGATCACTAGTCTTGGTTGGAATGTAATGACATAACCACTTTGGAAAACGAAGTGGAGCTTCCTGAAACATTAAACACACACCCACCCTATGGCCCCCATCACACTCTTAGGTATTTACCCACAAGAAATGAAAGCATATGGGGCGCCTGGGTGGCGCAGTCGGTTAAGCGTCCGACTTCAGCTAGGTCACGATCTCGCGGTCCGTGAGTTCGAGCCCCGCGTCAGGCTCTGGGCTGATGGCTCAGAGCCTGGAGCCTGTTTCCGCTTCTGTGCCTCCCTCTCTCTCTGCCCCTCCCCCGTTCATGCTCTGTCTCTCTCTGTCCCAAAAATAAATAAAAAACGTTGAAAAAAAAAAAAAAAAAGAAATGAAAGCATATGTCTTTCAAAGACCTGTAATTATATGTTCATAACAGCTTTCTTTGTGATAGCCCCAAGCCAGAAACACCTCAAAGCTCCATGAGAAGGTGTAGAAACAAATCACGGTGCATCCACATACTGGATTTATCAGCAATAAACAGGAATGAACTATTGACACAGGCAACATAGATGGTCTCAAAGTAATGATGTCAAATGGGAAAAGTGTGATATATAAAAATCTAGAAAACACAAACTGATCAATGGTGACAGAATGCAGATTGGTGGTTGCCTGCGAAGCATCAGGACGGGTGGGCAGGAAGAGTGAGACCTGCCAGCCAACTGTATGTACTCTCTGACCCTTTCCAGAAAAGGCTTGTCTTGGGGCACCTGGGCGGCTCAGTCGGCTGAGCGGCCGACTTTTGATTTTGGCTCAGGTCATGATCTCACAGTGCCATAGGTTCGAACCCCACGTCGGGCTCTGTGCTGACAGCTCAGAGACTGATTGGATTATCTCTCTCTCTCCCTCTCTCTCTGCCCCTCCTCTGCTCACGCTCTCTTGGTCTCTCTCAATATAAATAAATAAACTTGAAAAAAAAAAAGGTTTGTCCCTGGTATAGAGCAATACTTGAAGAGACCATAATTGAGAATATTCCAAAACTGATGGGCAATAGAAATCTATACATTCAATAAAGGTCAATTAATGCTGAGCAGAATGAATATAAATGATGCCCAGACACATTATACCAAAATTACAGGACATCAAGGACAGAGAGAAACTCTTAGAAGCAGCCAGGGGAGGGGCAGATGGTCCCAGGGAACTGGAAGCTGACTTTCCAGCAGCTTCTGTGGACATCAGTGAGACAGTGCCTTCAATGCTAGAAAAACCTGCCAGCCTAGGATCCTGGACTCAGGATAGTGGGTCACTATCTAAGGTGGACATTTGCCACTACTGCAGACATTCAGAACCAGCTGGGCCAGGCCTTACAGAAGAGGCCTGAGAAGTTCCTGAGGGTGGCTCTAGGGCACCAGCCTCTGGAGGGGCTTCTCCTCTGCACCCCGGGTCACCTGCCTGTGGCCAAAAGCACCTGTGCAGTCTGGAGAAGTGCTATTTAAGTAGTCTCAGATGACTCTCATGCCCATACCTAAAAGCCTCTTCAGTAATTGCTTATTTTAACATTATCTTCAGCCTCACATTCCACCATCCTTCCCTTAACCATCTATATTAGTTTTCCAGTGCTAGATAACAAATTATCACAGATTAGCAGCTCACAACTATTACCTCATAGTTTCCACAGGTCCTCAGCTCAGGGTCTCGCCAGACTGCAGTCAGATGTCAGTTGGGGCTCCACTGGGGTGACCCACTTCCAAGCTCCCTCAGGTTCTTGGCAGAATTCATCTCCTCGCACCTGCAGGACTGAGGTCCCCATTCTCTTTCTGGCTGCTGTCAGCACTGAGGCCATGCAGCTCCTTCGAGGCCAGCAGGGCCAGACCCAGAGGGAGTCCCACGTAACCTGTCATCACCAGAGTGATGTCCCACCCCCTTTGCATGTCTGCTGGTTGCTGTCCACTCTCAAGTGCTTTACGTTGTCCTCAAAACATTAATAAAAGCTAATTGCAGATGAACTGGGTTCACTCGTTAGACTAGAGGCCTTTTGCCCAGAAAACTGTTGGCCACATTTGTACCCAGGTATTTCCACTGCTTAACCTTTCTAAAGTCCTTTTTTCAAAAAGCCTTCATTCAAATTATAGACAAGGGGAATATAAGGCAAATTTTAACAAAAGTAGAACTTATTTATTGATAACAATGAAGTTGTATTACTAGGAAGAAATTTCACACCAGGATAAATGTGAGGTGCAATGTTTTTCTTTAAAATGTTGACTTTTGGGGGCACCTGGGCAGCTCAGTCAGTTAAGGGCCCGACTTCAGCTCAGGTCATGATCTCATAGTTCGTAAGTTCAAGCCCCGTGTCAGGCTCTGTGCTGACAGCTCAGAGCCTGGAGCCTGCTTCGGATTCTGTGTCTCCCTCTCTCTCTGCCCTTCCCCTGCTTGTGCTCTGTCTCTCTCTGTGTCTCTCTCTCTCTCCCTCTCAAAAATAAATAAACATTTAAAAAATACATAAATAAATAAAATGTGGACTTTTTTTAGTTTATTTATTTATTTTGAGAGAGAACGAGAAAATGAGCACAAGTATAGCAGAGAAGGAGAGACAGAATCTCAAGCAGGTTCCGTGCCATCAGTGCAGGCCCGATGCAGGGCTCGAACTCACAAACTGCGAGATCATGACCTGAGCTGAGATGGAGTTGATTGCTTAACCAACTGAGCCACCCAGGCCCCCCTAAAATGTTGACTTTTCAGGAACACCTGGGTGGCTCAATCGGTTGAGAGTCTGACTCTTGATTTCGGCTCAGGTCATGGTCTCATGGTTCATGAGTTCAAGCCCCATGTTGGGCTCTGCGCTAATGACACAGATCCTGCTTCAGATCTCTTTCTCTCTCCCCTTCCGCCCTCAACTCTCTCTCAAAAATAAATGAACATTTTAAAAAGCTGACTTTTAAAAATTCTCATTGTAATTCTGGCAAATAAGTCCAGATTTGTTTATTTGTTTGTTTGTTTGTTTTTGAGAGAGAGAGAGAGACAGTGTGAGCTGGGGAGGGGCAGAGAGACAGAGGGAGACACAGAATCTGAAGCAGGCTCCAGGCTCCCGGCTGTCAGCACAGAGCCCATCATGGGGCTCAAACCCGTGAATTGCAGGATCATGACCTGAGCCTAAGTCTACACTTAACCAACTGAGCCACCCAGGCGCCCCAGTCCAGATTTTACTTTTACCATGGAGTAATTCCTGAGAAATGTTTAGGTTGTATGCCTCAAATTGACAGACACTGTGATTTACAGTGTCTAATACAATGTACCAAGTATAGCCCTAGGCCCCATTGAAAAACTGATGATTGGTTGGACAATAAAGAACTTGCCTGGGGGGGGGGGGGTGCCTGGGGGGGTTCAGTCGGTTAAGCATCTGCCTCTTGGTTTCCGCTCAGGTCATGATCTCTTGGTTCATGAGTTCGAGCCTCACATCAGGCTCCGTGCTGACAGCTTGAAGCCTGCTTGGGTCTCTCTCTCTCTCTCTCTCTCTCTCTCTCTCCCTCTCTGCCCTTCCCCCACTTGTGCTGTCTCTGTCTCTCTGTCTCTCCCTCTCTCTGTCTGTCTCTCTCCCTCCTTTACCCTCCCCCACTTGCACTATCTCTGTCTCTCCGTCTCTCTCTCTCTGTGTCTCTCTCTCTCTCTCTCAAAATGAAGAAATAAACTTAAAAAAAAAAAGAACTTGCTTTGGAAGAAGGAAAAAGGTCCCACTCACTCTCAAGCATTATACAGCAGGAGACATGGGGCCACCCTGGGCTCTGCCTCCACAACCTTCTCCTTTCTCAAACTTTCAAGTGCATGCCCCAGTGTTGTCAACGTGAGCAGTGTCATGCAGCAAATCTCTAGAACTTACTTGTGTAACTGAGACTCTGTGCCCATTGAACCACAAGCTCCTGTCCCCCTGGCCAGCTCCTGGCAACCACCACTCCACCCTGTTTCTGTGAATTGGACTCTTCTAGGTGCTTCATGGAAGTGGGATGGTGCAGTATTTGGCCTTCTGTGTCTGGCTTATTTTTTTTTAATGTAATTTATTGTCAAACTGGTTTCCATACAACACCCAGTGGCTCATCCCAACAGGTGCCCTCCTCAATGCCCATCACCCCTTTCCCCTCTCCCCCACCCCCCATCAACCCTCAGTTTGTTCTCATTGCTCAAGAGTCTCTTATGATTTGCCTCCCTCCCTCCTCTTTTTCCTCCCTTTCCCTTCCCCCATGGTCTTCTGTTAAGTTTCTCAAATTCCACATATGAGTGAAAACATATGATATCTGTCTTTCTCTGTCTGACTTATTTCACTTAGCATAATACCCTCCAGGTCCCTCCACGTTGCTACAAATGGCCAGATTTCATTCTTTCTTACCACCAGGTAGTATTCCATTGTGTATATAAACCACATCTTCTTTATCCATTCGTCAGTTGGTGGACGTTGAGGCTCTTTCCATGATTTGGCTATTGTTGAAAGTGCTGCTATAAACATTGGGGTACAAGCGCCCCTGTGCATCAGCACTCCTGTATCCATTGGGTAAATTCCTAGCAGTGCTCTTGCTGGGTCGTAGGGTCGTTCTGTTTAGCATGTCCTCCAGGTTCACCCATGAGGTCGTGTATGGCAGGATGTCCTTTTCTAAGGGTGAATACTATTCCACTGTATGTATGTGTGTATACCTGTGTATGTGTGTATATATGTGAATTGTGTATATGTGTGTTTATGTGTGTGTACATGTGTATATGTACATGTGTGCATGTGTGTGCATCTGTGCATGTGTGCTTATGAGTATATGTGTGTGTCTATGCCTGTGTGTATGTGTGCATATGTGTGCACATATACATGTATACGTGTGTGTATGTCTTTATGTGTGTATATGTTTGTATGCATGTATGTATGTGTGTGAGCGTGTGTGCGTGCGTGTGTACATGTACATGTGTGTATGTGTGTATAAATGTGTGTATGTGTGTTTATTTGCATGTATATGTGTATATGTGTGTTTATATTTGCATGTATGTGTGAATATGCATATGAATATTTTATGTGTGTGTGTCTATGTGTATATGTATATTTGTATATATGTGTATACACAGATGTATTTGTATATGTGTCTATATATTTGCATGTATGTGTTTGTGTGTGTGTATCCACACATCTGTTGATGGACACTTAGGTTGTTTCTGTGTCTTTACTGTTGCAATGAATGTGGAAATGCAGACAATCTTTTCACTCTTAGTTCTTTCCTTTGCTGTTCAGAAGATTGTTGTTTGACATCACCCCACTCATCTACTTCTGTTTTTTGTTGCTTATGCTTTTGGTGTCATGTCCAAGAAATCACTGTCAAGACTGATGGCATGAAGGTTCTCCCCTGTGTTTTCTTCTAGGGGTTTTACAGTTTCAAGTCCTGTATTTGAATCTCTATTCCATTTTGAGCTTATTTATGTGTAAGACCAGGGTCCAATTTCATCCTCTTACATGCGGGTCTCATTTTCCAAAAACATTTGGAAGCCTATCCTTACCCACGTGTGTTCCTGGAACCTTGCTGAAGATCAGTTCCATTGCCTGAGCTTGTTTCCGGATTCCCTGGTTTGTTCTGTTGGCCTATATGTCTGCATTTGGGCAGGACCACACTGTTTTAATCCCTGTAGCTTTTGAAATCAGGATGTGTGATGCCTCCAGCTTTGTTCTTCTTTCTCATGATTGCTTTAGCTATTCGGTGTCTTTTGTGATTTTGTGTAAATTTTAGGATTACCCTGATACTTATGCCAGACAAAGACACTATAAGAAAAGAAAATCACAGGCCAATATGCCTGGTGAACATACATAGAAAAATCCTCAACAAAATACTATCAAACCAAACTCAGTGGCACATTAAATAGCTCACACACCATAATAGAGGGATTTATCCTTGGGATTCAAGGATGGATCAAAGCACAAATATCCATTAATGTGATGCACCACGGTAACAAAAGGAAGAGTGAAAATCCTCGTAACAACCACCTGCCATCATCCAGCTCCAAAGTTCTGGGTCACAAATGGCTTCAGGACTGGAGGAGAGCAAGTGCATCCCCCAAGCTCATGAGAGAGCCCAGCCATCCCACAGCTACCCACACACGCCTCAGTGAACACAGCCAAGCCAGGAAAACTGCAGCTGTAGACTCATGAGGGGTAATAGAGGACTTTTGTTCGATGCGATTGCAATGCAATTTTAAGCCACTGAGGCTTTTATTCAGGTGTTATTTGCATATGATTAAATTCACTCATGTAAAGTGTAGAGTCTGATGCGTCATGATAACTGCATGAAATAGTGTGGCCATCAATACTATCAAAATGCAGACCAGTCTCCTCTGTCTAAGCAGCTCCCTGTCACTCAGATTTGCCCCTCCTAGAATAGCACGTAAGTGAGGCATGCAGTACATTGTCCTGTGTAATTCTTTTCGTCTCTACCTATTGTTGCTGTGTGGGATACCACAATGTGACTATCCCACACTGCTTATCCAGGTGATGGACCTTGGGTCACATTCAGTTTGGGGCTACCATGAACAGTGCTGCTATTAACACACTCATAAACATCTGTGTGTACATCCAGTTCCAGTCCTCGTGGGTAAACACCTACGAGTGAAATTGCTGGGTCACATGGTAAGTGGATAAAGATATTGCCGTGCTGTTTTCCGAAGTAAGCTGGTAAGACCTGAGGTAGCTTATTACCCAGTCACTGTACAACCAGATGACCTACACCTAATATGAACAGTATAACAATATGAACATCAAAGCAACAGGGGACAAGCAGGGTTTCCCCACTGCCTGTCATGACCCCAGCTGATGGGCACACCTGTGACCTGGGGTCAGAGCCACATCAACGACCCACCGGCCCAAAGCCAGGGCTCACCAGCTGCTCAGTGAGCAGAGGCACACAGCACACAGCCACGTACAGACATTCTATTCACTTCAGCAGGAATGAAACTGTGATGATTGTGATCACAACGACTAATGTAATAATCATAGAGTAAACAGTGCTTTATACCAAAAGGAATATTTTCTTGTTTTTAATTTTTTTAAGTTTACTTATTTATTTTGAGAGTGACAGAGACAGCACAAGTGGGGAAGTGGCAGCAAGAGAGGGAGAGAGAGAATCCCAGGCAGGCTCTGCACTGCCAGCATAGAGCCCGACAGGGGGCTCGATCCCACAAAGCCATGAGATCATGACTTGACCCAAAACCAAAAGTTGGACACTTAACCGACTGAGCCACCCAGGCGCCCCAGGAATATTTTCTTAAAGAATTGTGTCCAGAAAAAATGCTCAACGTCACTCATCAAAGGGGAATACAAATCAAAACCACAATGAGATACCACCTCACACCTGTCAGAATGGCTGTTAACAACTCAGGCAACAACAGATGTTGGCGAGGATGCGGAGAGAGAGGATCTCTTTTGTATTGTTGGTGGGAATGCAAGCTGGTGCAGCCACTCTGGAAAACAGTATGGAGGCTCCTCAAAAAACTAAAAATAGAACTACCCTATGACCCAGCAATTGCACTACTAGGCATTTACCCACAGGATACAGATGTGCTGTTTCGAAGGGACACACGCACCCCCATGTTTATAGCAGCACTATTGACAATAGCCAAAGTACAGAAAGAACACAAATGTCCATTGAGGAGGAATGGATAAAGAAAATGTGATATAGGGGCGCCTGGGTGGCGCAGTCGGTTAAGCGTCCGACTTCAGCCAGGTCACGATCTCGCGTCTGTGAGTTCGAGCCCCGCGTCGGGCTCTGTGCTGACAGCTCGGAGCCTGGAGCCTGTTTCCAATTCTGTGTCTCCCTCTCTCTGCCCCTCCCCCGTTCATGCTCTGTGTCTCTCTGTCCCAAAAATAAATAAAAAACATTGAAAAAAAAAAAAAAAAAAAAAAAAAAAAGAAAATGTGATATATATATATATATATACACACACACACACACACACACACACACACACACACAATGGAGTATTACTCAGCAATCAAAAAGAATGAAATCTTGCCATTTGCAACTATGTGGATGGACCTGGAGGGTATTATGCTAAGTGAAATTAGTCAGTCAGAGAAAAGACAAAAATCATACGACTTCACTCCTATGAGGACTTTAAGAGACAAAACAGATGAACATAAGGGAAGGGAAACAAAAATAATATAAAAACAGGGAAGGGTACAAAACATAAAAGACTCTTAAGTACAGAGAACAAAGTGAGGGTTGCTGGAGGGGTTGTGGAGGGGGGTGGGCTAAATGGGTAAGGGGCATTGAGGAAAACACTTCTTGGGATGAGCACTGGGTGTTATACGTAGGGAATGAATCACTGGAATCTACTCCTGAAATCATTATAGCACTCTATGCTAACTAACTCAGACGTAAATTAAAGTATAAATAAGTAAATAAAAATAAAGAACTGCATTCAGAGCAACTCAGTCATCTTCAGAGTAGAAATCATCGTGGACAGTATCCCCGGGGGCTGTCAGGGTGGCTCCTCCACTCACAGCTGCCAGGCTGAGTCACTGCATTCAAGTTGGGGACAGTAGGTGGACAGAGATTCAGGTCATGGGCCTGCGCTGTGCTCACCATGTAACCATGAGTCTCTTCAACAAAGTGAGACTCTAACCCCACTTCGTCCTGCCAACAGGACAGGTGAGGGGGAACCCAGGTCCTCACAGTGCAGACATGGTAGTCACTCTCATTGTGCAGATGGGCATGATGACAGAGCCGCTGACAGCTGACAGATGGAGCACAGGATCACAGAGCCACTGAGACGGGGAGCAGGGCCCACCCCGGCTCCTGGCCGAGGCTGTGCTGCCTCGAGTGACGAGTAATTCCTGATGTGTGGCCCAGAGAAGCTCACAGCAACTCTGTGGCCCCATCCAACATTTCTTCATATTTAAGAGGAGCTTGTTAGCCAACCACATGCATTTCAAACAGAAAGGTTTTGGGAGATGTGCTGGGACAAAGAGGTTGACCTGGCCCACCATCTCCAAGGAAACACAGCATGGTGCAATGCAGCCCTGCTGGTCAGTGGGGATAAACGGGTTCCCACAGAAGCCCTGTCCTGCTCTCAAATCCAAGATCAAGAGAGATCTGACTCATATCCCAGTGGCAAATGAGCATGAAGAAACGCCCAACTTCATAGTCATCAGGAAATGTAAGTTGAAACCACAATGTGACACATCCTCCAGGATGGCTAAAATGCAGACAGACAGTACTAAGTGCTGACGAGGACAGAGAGTGCTCCTACACCCCCTAAGGGACTGGACGGTGCAGCAATCATTCAGAAAGACTGCTCATCTGCTAAAGCTGAACAGACACAGACCTATGACCCAGCGATTCCATTCTTGTATATGTGCCCAAAGGGAGCACCTGGGTGGTTCAGTCAGTTAAGCATCCAACGTCAGCTCAGGTCATGATCTCAAAGTCTGTAAGTTCAAGACCCATGTCAGGCTCTCTGCTGTCAGCGCAGAGCCCACTTCAGATCCTCTGTCCACACCCCCCACCTCTCTGCATCTCTGCCTCTCTCTCTCAGAAATAAACATTAAAAAAAAAAGAAAAGGAATGCATGCATATTCTCCCTGAAAGAACAGAACTACTTATAATAAACAAAAGATAGAAACAACCTAAATGTCCATCAACAGTTGAGTGGTGAATCGTGATCTGCTCGTGCAATGGGAATGAATTTCAGCTGCACACGACTCCTGAGAGAGTCATCCTTCCATGATGTTGAGGGAAAATGCCACATACACAAAAGCACATCATGTGGTTTCGCTTAAAGACAAAAACAGGCAAAACTAATCTGTGGTGGTAGGTGGTTAAGATCATGGTTACATTTGGGGGCCATGGGGTCTATCTGGCTCTCATCAGGGTGCTGGTTTAATACGTGTGTGCTGTTTCTAAGAATTCATCAAGGGTCTCTGGGTAGCTCAGTCAGTTAAGTGTCTGGCTCTTGACTTCAGCTCAGATCATGATCTCACAGTTGTGGGTTCAAGCCCTGGAGCCTGCTTGGGAATTCCTCTCTCTCCCTCTCTCTCTGCCCCTCCCCTGTTCACATGCGCTGTCTCTTTCAGATATTTCAAATATTTCAAATAATTCATCAAATTATACACCTAAGGTTTGGGCACTTTTCTTTATGCATTTTATGATTCAATAAAGAGTTTGCACACTGGATGTAGTGCACAACACGGTGACTACATTGGGTCACACTGTGTTGTATTTTTTAAAGCTGCTGAGAGAGTGGATGTTAAAAGTTCTCATCACAAGAAAAAAAGTTGTTACTATGTGTGGTGATGGATGTTAACTAAACTTGTGGTGATCATTTCTCAGTATGCACGAATATCAAATCATGATATTGTATGCCTAAAACTAATATAATGTTACCTGTCAATCAGACCCCGATATAAATAAATAACTAAATAGTAAGTGCAAAGGACTGTCAAAGTTTTGTTTGCCACATACTTACATAGCTTACTAGAAATCAAAAGGGGTGAACAAGCAGCCCTTTGCCTGGCGTGACTGTGTTCTGGGTGCAGGTGGGGAAGTGTTGGAGACCTGCCATGGTGTGCAGCCTGCTGGTGTTTAAGGTCGCAGCCACACTGCATGATGCTCTGGGGCAGCCCGTAGACCCTGTCCCAACTGAGTGTGGCAGCCAGGGTCCTTGCAGGAAAATTCCACACAAACCGGGGAATCCAACGTCTGCTGAGGCCGGGAAGCAGTCAACACACTTCATCTCCCACAGCGCCCCCTCTCCTGGCTCTGCCTCCTGCTGCAGCCACCCCACTCTCTGGAGGCTGTGTCCAACAACACAATTGTTTAAAACTAATTGCCTCCTCTGAGCCGAACTCCTCCGAGTGAATTTGGTGTCGTTAGTAACTGGGATAGACTTCATCACGCTCATGATGATGCCCTAGAGTCCCAGGTCCCACATCTCCCTGTGCCTCACAAGCCAGAACCACCCAACTTGTCATCAGCTGGGGCCTGAGAAGTCATGTCCCCCCATTGGCTGCTCAGCCTCCGGCAGCCCACCCACCTTCTTTTTAATGATGCCCCTGGGAAGACAGTACTTTGGTCTCCCAGCTGTTAAAACTTCTCCCATCAAAGTTGGCTGGAACTGTAAACTTTGATTGGGTACCAAGAGGTTTATTAAGGAGTCCCCAATTGCCTGAAGAACACAAACTTTTTCTCAGAAACAGGGCTCAAGCTAAAACACACCCCCTTGGGTGAAGCAGGTCAGGCAGGGGGCAGAGGCCGGGCAGACAGCCCCAGCTCAGCATGAGCTGTGCTGTGTTGGAGAACAGCCCAGAGGCACAGAAGTGTCACAGACTCAGTGTGCCCAGGGCCCTTGCTGCCTACGAGGAGCTGGCATCTCCTGGACAGCATCCTCCTGGGGAGGAAGCTGCAGCCAAGCTCCAAACTCAGTTCCAGCCAAGCTGTTCATTCTAAGTTCCTCTTGACGGTGAGCACAGGAACTCTATGTCTACAGATCCAGGGTAGACAGGCCCCACATTGCCCCCTGGTCTTCAAAGAATTACTGAAATAGCCCCAAAGCCTCAAAATTCTCACCTTCAACCTAGGGCTTGAGTGATCCAGGATGCCCCACAAAGCACCTCTTCTGATGGCCACTCTCACCTGATGTGAGGTCACTCCAGAATTTACCTTCTCTTGTTCCACAATACCAGGCATTTTCCATCAAATGTGATGCTGTCCCCATAGGTTCACCTCACTTCCTCCTTCAGCTGTTGCCACCTCCTGGCTCCTTGATGGAGTATCAGTGTGTACTCTCTGCTCACCCTCTCCCAAGCCTCTGTCCCCACCACCTCACCCAAATTACTCTGTCACAGCCATGTGGCCTCTCCCACAGTGAAGCCAAAGGTCCAGATGAAGGTGGGAAGGCACTATCAGTAGCACCTGGCTCTCTGCCTCCCTCGTGCCTGCTCTTCCCGGTTCCCTGGGCTGGTGCCATCACGCTCTTGATCTCTTAGCATCAGAAGGGCTCAGGCTCATCATCCAACTTCTCTTTTCTCTCCTCAGCCCCTCCTCTGGGGTCTCACCCAGTCTTGTGACTTCTGCTGCAACATTCTCATATAAGTACCACTGTCCAGGCTCTCCCCGGAGGTCCAGACCTGTGTCCAGCTACTCACTGACCATCTCCACTCAGACATCTCCTCATCTCACAGACTTGATGTGTCCAAAGTAGAGCCCTTGAAATTCCCTCCAAAATTGCTCTATCCACAGCTTTTCCCACCTCTACTGATGGACTCTATCCTTCTAGTTGCTCAGGCCAAAACCCTGAGTCACTCTTGGCCCTTTTTTTTCCCTCACATCCCAACAGCAGTTGTATTGGATCTACTCTGAGAATATATCTAGACCCCAGTGGCTTCTTCCTCCACCGTTGCCATCACCACCACCTCTCACTTGGATTATTGCAATGGCCTCCCAACGGCACTCCCTGTTTCCACACTACAGTGTCTCTTCTACATATTCAAAATCTCATCACTCCTCTACTCAAACCCCTAAGAGCTCCCAGCTCATTCAGAGCACAGTTAAGGTCCTCATCAGGACCTGCAAGGTTCTGCATAACCTGGATCCCCTCCATTCCTGATATCACCTTCTCTTACTACACTCTTCTATCACCTCACTCTAGACACATAGGCTCCGCAGCTGCTCCTCAAACACCTTGGAAACATTCCTTCCCTCTGTGGAAGAGGAAAGGGGGGAGGGGAAAGGGAAGGAATCAAAAAGTTGGAAGAAAAGGAGGGCTTGGGTGGGTCAACAGATGTATGAATATATGGGTGAATGGATGGTAGGCAGATGGCTGGCTGGATTAGTGGGTGGATGGATGGATGGGTGGATGGTAGGTATGTAGAAAAATGGTGGGTAGATAGATGGTGGGTAGACGGATGGATAGTAGGTGGGTGATTGGACTGGTGAGTGAGCAGATGACAGTGCTAATGGTAGGGACACAGATAATAGCCACTGGCCTCTGTTCTCAAGGAGCTTACAGTGTAGGGGGAATCAACACTGACAGATAAACACTACAACATCCTTTTGCCAGGAAAAGGTGGCTTAGGATGGAGTCAAGAGTCACCTGAACAGCTTTAGGAGAGAGTGCACCTTAATCACAGGCTCAGAAATGGCCACCATGACCAGATGGTTGAAATAAAAACCAAATCCAGACATAGCCAAGTCCACAAGGCAAAGAGTCCAGCTCAAGATCTGGGTCACCCAAGTTGCATTTGGGTGGGGCTTTCCTCAAAAACCAGTGGAGTTCTACAGCCACAGGCCAACCTTTAGGGTATCCCAGAGGCAGATGGCATGCCATGAGCATGAGTAACCCTGATGTGTTAAGGGGCAGCTGACCCTGAGGCTTTTGGTTGCCTCGGGTGCCCAAGGAATGGACATGGGGCTCCTGAGAGCACAGGATGAGGGAGGCAACCCAAGAGCTGAGGCCTGAAGAATATGGAGCCAGCACAAGAGGAAAGGGTGCTCCTGAGACTGGGGACAGCACATCAAGAACACAGAGAGATAAGGAAACACAGGTCACAGAGAGGAACCAGGACTCAGAACAACCACACCACAATGTTTGTACATATTAGTGTGACCAAGGTGATGAGAAAGGATGGGTCTCCAGAACTTTTAACTAAATTTGTTTGTTTTCTAGAAGAGGAAGGAGTAGTGAGCTAGGTGATGAAGTCTGAGGGTGAAGGTCTGGGTACAGCTTTGCAGACTGGCTAGCTGTGGTGACCTCTGCCTGGTCTTACCTTGTGTGGAAAACAAGATGATAAAACCTTACCTGGTCTACTTTTCAAGGAAGCCATGGGCATGAAATGAGATGATGTGATCTATAAAATGTAATGACCAGACCACATGTAAGGGATTTTTGTTGTTCACATTCACTGGGTCGATAGCACAGCACAGGAGACAGACCCGCTCACACTGTGGGGTGTAAACTGACACAGCCTTTTGAGGCAAGGCAGTAATTTGGCAAGGAATCAAGCATGGGTGCAAAGAGGCTCATTCGGGCACGTTATTTGCAGTGTCGTCTATAAAGGAAAAACATGGAGATCCTCTAAATGCCAATTAGTAGGAAGCTGGTGAAATAAATTATGGTATATCATTTACTTGGATGATAACTGCTAATTAAAAATAAGACTTAGAACTGTTATTTGTTGATATGAAAATATATAGTCATATATATATATTAAATGGAAATTTTGGTTGCAAACTTTGGTGTCCTGTGATCATATTTTTATAAAAGTGAGGATATACTTAGAAAAGCATTTTAAACAACCTATACGAAACCATGGATATGGTCATTTCTTAACCACCCTTACAATGAGCATATATGCTTTACTAATAAGGAGAAAAAGGAAGGTTATTTGTCCCCTTAAAAATGTTCATATAGGGGCGCCTGGGTGGCGCAGTCGGTTAAGCGTCCGACTTCAGCCAGGTCACGATCTCGCCGTCCGTGAGTTCGAGCCCCGCGTCAGGCTCTGGGCTGATGGCTCAGAGCCTGGAGCCTGTTTCCGCTTCTGTGTCTCCCTCTCTCTCTGCCCCTCCCCTGTTCATGCTCTGTCTCTCTCTGTCCCAAAAAAAATAAATAAAAAACGTTGAAAAAAAATTTAAAAAAAAAAGTTCATATATCTATTAAAGAAATTGAATCAATAATTAATAATCTTCAAGAAGAAAAAGCCCCAGACCCAGATGGTTTCACTGATAAGTTCTACCAAACACTTAAGAAGGAAATGATTCCAGTTCTCTACAGGCTCTTCCAGAAACTAAAAGCAGAGGGAAAACTTCATAACTCATTCTATAAAGGCAGCATTACCCTAGTAACAAAACCAGACAAAGACATTACAGGAAAGAAAAACTATGGAATACAGGTCATGAACATAGGTATACAAATCCTCAAAAAATATTAGTAAATCAAATCCAACAATTTCTCTTTTTTTTTTTTTTTTAATTTTTTTTTTTTCAACGTTTTTTTTTTTTTTTTTTTTTTTTTTTGGGACAGAGAGAGACAGAGCATGAACGGGGGAGGGGCAGAGAGAGAGGGAGACACAGAATCGGAAACAGGCTCCAGGCTCCGAGCCATCAGCCCAGAGCCTGACGCGGGGCTCGAACTCACGGACCGCGAGATCGTGACCTGGCTGAAGTCGGACGCTTAACCGACTGCGCCACCCAGGCGCCCCTCTTTTAAAAAAAACTATACACCACAATCAAGTGGGATTTATTCCAGGTATGCAAGATGGAACCTCTAAAAACCAATTAACGTAATCCATCACATCCAAAGGCTAAAGACAAAAAGTCGTATGATCATATAAATGGATGCAGAAAATGCATTTGAAAAAATCCAATATCCATTCATGATGAAGACTCAGCAAACTAGGAATGGAAGGGAATTTCCTCAATTTTCCTACAAAAAAAACTACAGCTAACGCCATGCTTAACGATGAGAAACTAGATATTTCCCCTCCTGAAACTGGAAAAAAGGCAAGTATGTCCCATCTCACTACTTAAATTCAGCATCATACTGAAAGACTAAGCTAATGTGATAAGATAAGAAAAGGAAATAAAAGTATAGAGATTGGGAGGGAAGAAAGAAAATTTTTCTAGGATGACATGATTGTCTTTGTAGAAAATCCCATCCAAAAAATGACAAAAAACTCTTGTAATTAAACAGTAATTACAACAAAGTTGCAAAATACAAATTCAATATACAATTCAGTTTCTTTTATATATTACTTATATATCAGCAATAAACAAATAGAATTTGAAATGTAAGACACAATAGCATTTGCATTGGCAAAGATGAAATAGTTATAAATCATATAACATATACATATAACAAAATACGTATAAGATCTATATGAGGAAAACTATAAAGCTCCAATGAGAGAAATCAAAGAAAATCTAAATAAATGGAAAGATATTCCATGCTGATGCATAGGAAGACTCAATATTGTCAAGATGCCAATTCATCCCAATTTTAGTTATAAATTCAATGTAATCCAACCAAAATCCCAGCAAGTTAATTTGTAGGCATCAACAACTGATTCTAAAGTGTAGCCATCACAATACTGAAGAAAGACCAAGTCAGATGACAGACACCATCCGACCTCAAGACTTCTGTGAAGCTGAAGTAATCAGCACAATATTGGTGAGAGAACAGACTAATCAATCACTGAAAAAGAACAGACTCCTGTAAGTACAGGCAACTAATCATTGACAAAGGAGCAAAGACAATACAATGGCGAAAGGACAGTCTCTTCAACAAATGGTGCTGGAACAAGTGGACATCCACATGCAAAAAAAAAAAAAAAAAAAATGTAGACAGTGACCTTACACCTTGCACCAAAAAACTTAATTCAAAATAGATCCTAGAACTCAATGTAAAATGCAAAACTATAGAACTTCCAGAAGGTAACATAAGAGAAAATTGAGGTGATCTGGGGTTTGGTGATGACTTATTAAGGTATAACACCAAAAACACAAACCATGAAAGAAAAAGTTGATAAGTTGGACTTCATTAAGATTAAAACTTCTGCTCTGTGAAAGACATCCATTGGATAAAAGACTTGTATCCAAAATGCACAATGCACAAAGAACACTTAAAATTCAACAATAAGAAAACAGACAACCCAATTTAAAAATGAGCAAGAGATATGAGCAGACACCCCACCAAAGAAGATACACAGATGGAAAATAAATATATGCAAAGATGCTTATTAAGGATTGCAAATTAACAACCATGAGATACCACTATACACCGGTAGAAAAACTAACATCCAAAACACTGAGAACACTAATGCTGGCAAAGATGCAGAGCAGCAGAAACTCTAGTTCATTGTTGGAAGGAATGCAAAACGGTACAGCCACTTTGGAAAACAGTTGGCCAGTTTCTTACAAAACTTAAAACATGGCCTTACCATACTATCCAGCAATCACACTCCCAGGTATGTACCCAAGTAATTTGAAAACACATCTAACAAAAACCTACATCTAGATGTTTATAGCAGCTTCATTCATAATTGCCGAAATCTGGAAGCAGCCAACATGTTCTTGAATAGATGAGAATAAGTAAACTGTGGTCCATCCA
This sequence comes from Neofelis nebulosa, assembly GCF_028018385.1. Lineage (NCBI taxonomy): Eukaryota > Metazoa > Chordata > Mammalia > Carnivora > Felidae > Neofelis > Neofelis nebulosa. Next base: position 92,447,256 of record NC_080794.1, on the reverse strand, counting down.
GACAATGGAATACTATTCCGTAATAAAAAAGAAATAGGCTATCGACTCACAAAAGGAGATGGAGGAAACATACGCATATTGCTTAGGGAAAGAGGTCAATCTGGAAAGGCTCCATCCTGCACAATTCCACTTATATGACATAAAACTATAGCGAAAATAGAAAGATCGGAGCTTGCCAGGGGTTCAAGAAGGAGGGAGGGAGGACGAACACGTGGCACACAGGATTTTAGGCAGTAAAACTGCTCCGTGCGATTCTGTAACGGCGGACACATTACAGGTGCGTTTGCCAAAACCCATAGAAGGTATAACACTCAGAGTGAGCCCTGATGTAAATTATGGACTTTAGTTAATAATAATGTGTTAATATTGGTTCATCAATTGTAATGAACGTACTCAACACTAATGCAAGATGCTAATAAGGAAAAACTGAGGGAGGGGTATATGGGAGCTCTAC